>NC_051158.1:1106641-1135018 GCF_013339745.2 Dermacentor silvarum
TGAAACCGGCAAGGAACATTCTCAATCGTCAGACCCCCCTCAGACAAATTACGCTCATCTGGGTGCCCGCGCACGCAGGCCATCCAGGCAGCGATATGGCCCATTCCATCGCTCGAGTAGCCGTCAACCGAGCCACGCCAACTGATGACCTGCATAACGCCAGAGACCGATTGGTAGTATATCACGAGATCACCCTCCACTACCGCGAAATGCGGCTAACATATCCTCCCCCACACATATCCTTAACCATATTCCAGCAAACTACCTGGCGCCAGCTTCCGGCACAAACCTTCCTCTCTCCATCTTTTCTCGCCCTAGTTCATGCAGGCCTATATCGACAGAAATGTACGCTCTGCGGCGGACCTAGAGCCAACTTTCAGCACATAATGCTCATATGCCCTGAGATCTAGCCGCCCTCTGAGTGGCAACTCACCGATGTCGAGGGATGGGAGATCGCGGTGTCTAGCTCCAACCCAGCCGACCAAGAACGGCTGGTGGACTGGGCTTTGCGGTTCGCCGAGGGCCACAAACTCCCGGCCAACCTACGCGCTCCTGAGCCCCCTCACAAGTAGTTTTGTTACATAAGGCTCACCAACAATAAGTGTTTACCACCACCACCATCACCATCAGAACGGGAGGACACTCGTGGAGCAGCATCGGAAGTCTTTACTACCTTGTCGCCTCACACCGTTTTTATTTAAATACGAATTTTGTGCAGCAGCTAAACGTCGCCTACCCCCCCCCCCCCCCCCCCCCCCCCCCCGTCCCGCCACGACCTTTTGCGCGACGGAAGAAGGCGGGTTTGCTCTCCGCCGTGCGTTCGCTCCCCTTGAAAGCGCGCGCCCCTCGCGAACATACAGCATAAGGCACGCTGTGAGGATTTCATCGCCGTTGTACTCTATACGGAACCTCATGGCGACGGCAGAAATCCGCTTGGAGTGTCCATATAGTTACTATTGCAATAAAAGGTTGCGAGGCGAGAAGGCGGTAAAGACTTCTTACACTGCTCTAGGAGTGTCACGTTCTGATCTCGTCGAAAACCTTAGAGCCGCCCAGAGGCACCGGCATTAGTCACCAACGCCTCGAGAATTCGTTGCGAACGCGGGGAATTCGCCGACGGCATCAAGAGCAGTTCTGCGCGTTGCTGGTGCTGCTGCATGTCCACGTTTATACAGCTGATAAAACTACTACCCTTACTCCGTATGGCTCTCTACTAATTTCCTATGGCAATTGATGCTTCGCCCTTCGGTTAAAACTGCGACAATTTTTTGCACAATCTGCCGTTATTTGTACTAAAATCCTTGTTTAAACGTTAAGCCCCCGTGTCGGCGAAAATTCGGTGTCGGCGTCAGCGGCATTGTCCGATAGAAAAAAGTTCCCTATATATTCAGAAATATTTATATGCCATACGTGTCTATACGACATGCGGTATATGCGGTTTATATTACAACACCATTCAATCCCTAACGTTGCTCATCCCTTGTTGTACAAAGTTATTCCATGTAATTTAGAGAATGACAGCCCAAACTTAATGTCATGAAGCAAAACACTGACAGAGCATGTCTTTATGTGAAATGTTCTCACACTGAATTATTAAAAGTGCGAAACAATAACAGAAACATGAAAATGATGTAATTTTTCTGGTGCGGCTGTGCACAACTTCAGAGATGGACCCATGCAAGAAGCCGTGTTTCTACAAGAAAGCTCGCCTTCACGTAGACCGTTTGCCGTCAGTATTTCCCGGTAATCATTACAGTCGCATGAGCTGCCGTTTCTGGGAAGCGTGAGAAGCAGTCAGGGACCTTTCAAAGCTATCGCGTTCCACTCTCAAAGGTGAAGCTTAGGCGCCCTCCTGCTTTTTTTTACATGTGGCAGCTCTTTTGTGATTGAAATTAACATTAAGTAGCAGCGCTGCTACTGCTCCGGGCAAACCGAAAGTGCTTTTAGTCTACCTTCTGGATGCTGCCTTGAACAAAACGCTCTAGTTGGCTGTCAGTGCATATACCGGTGCCCGTTACTTGCGCATGTTGTGTGCGGTTGTGTAACACACATGAGTGGGTCATTTCTCGCGTCACCAATCAATTCTGAAGTAGCATGTCAGGAAAAACTTTTTATTATTCATTTAAAGCATAACTTTCTCGGATATGATTGAAAATGGGTCGTAAGCGATGTTGGTTAAGAGAGTCAAAGTGTACTATGCGTATGTTCGTGAAGTACAGGTATAATATATATATATATATATATATATATATATATGGCCACGAATACACGCAGAGTGCCTCGAACGGCCAGTCTTGCGTGCATTCGCAGGCTTCTTTAAGGCTCTGAAAGACACTCTCATGTAGCATGTATTGTGCAAAAAAAGCTGTATCGGGAGTTTTTCATGTTGCTCTACAGTTTTGTACTTGAGTTTACATCTAAATATAATACTTGAGAGTTTGATTTATTAATTAAGACTAACTGCGTAATTAGGCAGAAGGCAAAATCATCTGAGTATCTTCAAGCGATGGCAAACAACATTACGTTGGTTCTGTCGAGCTACGTGTCATTTTCATATTTTAAAATCTTGGTGCATGATAGTTGGGACACCCTATATTACGTGCAACTGCCGTGGGTCTGCTCCGGAGCACGGTCACTTGCACATCTCTCCTCCAAAAACACTACCTGTGCCGACTGAGCTTCTGAGCAATGCTTTCCAATGTCGTGAAGGTGGCCTAAACCATAGATTCGAGACCTCAAGTTATCAGTAAACCCTTGAAATGCAGCAATATATTGTTACGTGTGACAACGTTATTCGGACTGGGACGTGAGGACTAGAAGTCTTGTGAGACAGGAGAAGGGAGTGAAAGTATTCCATTTGGGAGTGGTCCCCTGATGGTGGCAGTTGTAAGCAGTGTGACCAAGGCATTGTCAATAGGAACATTTCAACTTGAGTCCGAGGCGCCCCAGTCAAACGGATTGTGAAAACGAGAAAAATGCATAACGGGGCCAAAGGTGAATAGCGGTTTCAGCGCTTTGTAGAATTACTACGGACGGAACACGCAAGTTCCTGGCGGACAACCGAGCGAATCAAGCGGATCATTGCTGGAGGAGAGCCAGGTGACTAGACATCAGTAAACGCCGGATATACAACCTTGAGCGCACAGCGATCAGTGTGTGTGAGGTTGCTGCAACGAAAGAGCCGTTTTGAAAGGCCGTCTCGAGAAGATGTCAAAGACGTGCTTCGAAAGCGCGCGTTGTGCCGAAAGAAGCGGCGGCTTTGTGCTTGGTACAGACGGCGACATTTCCTGAGGCAGCCATCAATGAGGGCGGTTGAGGGCGGTTGAACAAAAGTGAATCGAAGTGTGCAATATCATTCAGAACACGAACAACCTGATCACCCTGAGACATGTGCTAGTCTGCTCTGCGACAATCAGTCAATAGATATAAAATGTACGAGACAGATCGTTTCGTCATAGTGTGCATGAGGCTAGTACATATGTTCTTGCCTCTAGGTGCTGAAGAGACCGTCTGCAAGAAAAGTGGCCAGAAGCTGTTTTATCAGAACATCCCACTTGCTATCTTCGTGGTTCTGAAGTTATACCTGTGTAGTTTTATCTAAGTGAAAGAACATTTTGACGAGCATCCCAATGGGATCCTAGATGCTGTGGGTGTTGAACCGTTGTGTAAACACAGCCACTAACAAAAGGTCAGGAGCCTCCACTCCAGAGAACGTACCAGTATAGCGAAGCTATCAAATGATGTCGAAGATAGTAGATCCAGAAGAAAATAGGCCGATATAACTTGGAATACCGCAGGATAATGATGTGGGATGCGCTGAAACGCACGGGATGCGCTGAAACTGTAAGCAGCGGGATGATAAGTTGCACGTATAGTCCTCTATTGACAAACGGCAGGTGGACTGTGTGGTTAGCCATCCTGGAACTGCTAACCAGAATGTGCCGTAATACCTCCGCTTGACACTCTTTGACAGGGCGCGAAGTTGCGAGATTGAACGCCAGTGGCATTGATGCACGGCTTATTGGAGCCGCATAAAAAAAGTCACCCACCGGAGGAATCGAGAGTACAGCTACGTCACGTAGGTCGAGATCTTCATGCACCACTTCACAAATTACTGACGCGAGGTTGGAAGTAGGAACAACGCCAACACTGGCAATGGTAGTGAAGTTCGCCATACGGCTGAATTTCGGTGTGACACGCCGACCTGTTATTGTTTCAAGTGTGCGGCAGTGCTGAACGACGTAGATTATGGATGTCATCTCTCACTTCTTATGACGAGCTCAATATTTATTTTTTTATTTTATTTATGCTGTATGCCTATGCCAAGAAAGGAGTTGGGGTTACATTGCTGTCATGTACAATTTAAACATAGTACATGTTTAAACAATTCAATAAAAACCAATCACAACAGGAAGGCACAACATGTAAACAAATCAGAAACAATAAATTTCTTGAGTTACCAATAACAAGTTGTATCACTACATAGGTCAACAAAAATTTGTGAGGATTTTTGAAAAAAAAGCATTGATGCGACAAAAAACTGCAACCGACAAACAGCTAACATTAAAACGCATTCTCAACCACTTGCAAATCATTGGTAGCAGCATTTTCAAAAGCTTGTAAATCAGGACATTCTACTATCTTTTGTGGCAAGTTGTTCCAATCGCCCATGCTTCGAACCAAGACGGAATGTTTAAATCATTCTGTTCTATAATTAGGTGGTTTAATATGTTTTGCATGCTTTGTTCTGGGTTTAACAGGATTATGTAATGTCGTGTGTTTTTTAAGTGTACTTAAAAGTCATCGCTTAATACGTGAAAGAAGAATGTCAGCCTCGTAAGCTGCATTTTCTGCTTGACAGTCATGAGCCAGCTCTGTTTATATGTTCAGTGACTGACTGGGTTGTAGCGTATGTGTTAAAGATAAAACTCAAGAAGTCGTTCTGTACGCGCTCAATTTTCAGTGTGTTTCGTTGAGTGTACGTCCCCCAAACATGACTAGCATAGGTCAGTAAAGTAAGTATAGTCATTTTACACGTCATTGTTTTTACCTTTGGGATGGCGTCGTGAAGTTGTCTTCGTAATGGCCAAAGTTTGCACATGGCCTTATTAGAAATGTCAACATGTACCGAAAAGTTCAAATCATGTGTAAGAATAATCACTGGGTAATTAAATTTCTTAACATCAGCTAATTCTGCTCCGTTGATGCTGTAGGGAAAAAATAACGAATCTATTTTACGCGTCATACGCATACAAACAGTTTTTCATGCATTCAGCTCCATTTGCCACTCGTCACACCAGAGATTGAGTTATTGTAAATAAATACTTAGTCCAGATTGGTCATTAAAAGTGTATATTTTAGCGTACACATTGGTGTCATCTGCAAAATGTTTGATGGCTATTTGTGGTCAAAAACCTCCACTCATATTGCTTATATAAATGCGAAGAGTAACGGGCTTATAACAGATCATTGCGGCACACTGGTCGGACTGATATATTGGTACTGCAAACAGAATTTAATGAAACAAATTGTTCCCTTTCTGACAAATATGGCTCTAGCCATTTTAATACTATTACCTAGGTAACGAGGCAGCTTCATGAGCACCCTTCTGTGGGATTTTTTATCGAATGTTTTGCCGAAATCGTTAAGGATAATAGGTATTTGACGCTTTCCATCTATACATTAAACGATTTGATATTTCACCTGAATGATAATAGTGACTGTCGAGTAGCACTGTCGAAAACCATGCTGGTTTTTACCAAAAATGTCGTTTTCTTCCTCAAATTTTGTTAGGTGGGTAGTTAAAATGTGGTCCACTGTTTTGTAACGTGCACTTCTCAAAACGATTGGGCGGTGATTAGTGACATCATGTTAGGAACCCTGTTTCAATATCGGTACTACCTCAGCCCGCTCAATTCTCTTGGAACGTCGTGGGATTCTAGAGATTTAATATAGATATCCGAAAGAAAAAATGAGCACCACTCGGCTTATCGTTTTAAAAAAAGCATTAGAAATTTGATCTGGGACAGGACACTTTTCCATGCCCTCGACTATGTTTCTTTAAAAACACTTTCTACTTTTTAACCTTTTTTGAAAGGTCTTCCACCACTTGAGGATCTCTTTTCTCCTGCGTTGCCAAAGCAAGACGCTTTGGCAACGCCCCCAAAGGAAGAATGCAACGCTGTTCAGCTGTTCTATGGCATTTCAGTCATTGAACCGGTTCACTCGTTCGTAGAAGCTCAGCCTTCCTCCCACGCTTGTAAATCAGAGATTCTACTACCTCTTGTGGCAAGTTCCAATCGCCTTTGCTTCGAATCTCGAACGAATGTTTGAGTCATTCTGTTCTATAACTAGGTGGTTTAATTTGTTTTGAATGCTTCGTTCTGGGTTTAACAGGATTATGTAATGTGGTGTGTTCTTCTAAGTCTACTTTATAGTCATCGCTTAATACGTGAAAGAAGAATGTCAGCCTCGTAAGCTGCGTTTTGCACTTGGCAGTCATGAGCCAGCTCTGTTTATAAGTTCAGTGACGGACTTGGCTGTAGCGCATGTGTTAAAGATAAAACTCAAGTCGTCGTTCTGTACGCGCTCACATTTCAGTGCGTTTTGTTGAGTGTACGTCCCCCAAACATGACTTGCATGTGTCTGTAAAGGAAGTACAGTCACTTTATACGTCATTAATTTTACTTCTTGAGTGGCGTCGTGAAGTTTTCTTCGTAATGACCGAAGTTTACACATGGCCTTATTAGAAATGCCCACATGTACCGACAAGTTCAAATCATATGTGAGATGAACCACTGGGTATTTTGATTTCCTAACCTCAGCCAATTGATTGATTGATTGATTGATTGATTGATGGCCATTTACACACACACACACTTACAGAGGAGTGGTAAATAGAGGTGGATGAGGGAAAAAAGCCGCACAGATGCGGCTTGAGGTAACCTCACCTCCTTAAGTACAGTATGGCTACATGGGGTAACACATCGAGCACCATATGTATTGTATTCATATAGTGGCCATAAAATATTGCAGTTGTACAATATATGAAAAAACAATGAAATATTTCCACACGTAATAGCAATGCAAACACACTGCTGCATTGAAAAGGCGAAATGACATGCACTTGGTAACAGACTAAAAAAGAGAACATGAAATAGATTATTAAACATTCACAAACACGCTCTAAATAGGTGAAAGCAATAGAGTTTTAAACTCCGACAGTGATAAGTCCTGTAAATTGTAGTCTGCTCTATCGTATGAATTCAGTAATCTTGGAAGGTTATTACACAGCATTTGACAACCGTAATTAGTTCTACAGCCCGGAACCTTCCATACTTCTGGTGTACGAGTTGAATAACGACACGAATTAACGGATAGTTTTGCATGTTCTACAAGTATAACGTATTGTTACGTTTGGTAACAAAGTAATATTCACGTATTAGTCTGCAGTTATGGATGTTACGAGCTGTAGCAATGTTGTATTTCTCAAAACAGGTTTTCAGTATGGGTAGCATACAGTACACTAGCGATGACACGTATTATTTTCTTCTGCATACGAAATAATTTACTCAAGTTACACTGAGTCATGGTGCCCCATACAAGGTGCCCATAATGTATGTGCGACACAAATAATGCATTATCAATTATTAATTTTACGGAGACAGGTAAAGTATATCTATCATGATTTAAAACACCTGTTATGCGGCTAAGTTTTTAGACTACAAAGCTTACATGGTCGTCCTATTGCATGGTACTTGTGTAGTGTACCCCTAACACCTTTGCAGAAAGAAGAAGTTCTATATTTGTAGATATATACGCTAATGTGAGATCTGATGGAAGACTCATGCCTTTGGTATGAAAAATCACGGCCTTTGTTTTAGCCGTGTTTACATTTAAACAGTTCTCTGCGGACCAATAGGATAGACTGCACAAGAAGTCATTTGTCATAGTAATTAAATTGGCGCAAGAGCCGGACGAGATGAAAACACTTGTGTCATGTGCGTAAATTATACATTTCGCCTTTTCGTAGATGTAATATTGTTAGCGTATACGTTAAAGAGAAACGGACCCAGAATGCTACCCTGTGGGACGCCACAAAATATTTTCTTGGTTACCGACGTATTATGGACTACAGAAACAAACTGGCGTCTGTTATTAAGATAAGATTTGATTAATTCAAGTGGAATACCTCTAATTCCATATTTCTCTAGTTTGTAGAATAAAATGTGAATAATAGGGTCAAACACCTCTGTAAAGTCGACAAATATTCCTATTGTTAGTAGCTTATGTTCGAAGTTCTGCAATATAAATTCTTTTTGTTCGAGAAGAGCTAATTCAGTGGACCGGTTTTTACGAAAACCATATTGAGCATTTGAAACTATGTTGTATTTTTCACAGAATCAAGACAACTGACTTAGAATACTTTTAACAGAGAGGATTGATATCGGGCGATAATTTTGGATATCTATTTATCACCCTATTAAAATAATACTACTACCTTAGAAACCTTTATATTTTCTGAAAAATATGAAGGTTGGAATATGGATGCTGTAGGGGAAAATTAACGGATAATTTTATGCGTCATACACATACATGTAGTTTTTGATGCATTCAGCTCCATTAATTTTGCCACTCGTCCCACCAGAGATTCAGTTTTTTAACGATTACTTAGTCCATATTGATAATTGGAAGTGCATATTTTAGCATGCACAATGGCGTCATCTGCCCAATGTTTGATGGCTATTTGTGGGAAAAAGCCTGCGCCCATATTGCTAATATAATTGGAGAAAAGTAAAGTGCCTATAACAGATCCTTGCAGCACACCCGATCGAACTGATTTATTGGTACTGCAAATAGGATTTAATGAACCAAATTGTTCCCTTTCTAACAAATATGGCTCTAGCCATTTTAATAGTATTACCTAGGTAACGAGGCAGCTTCATGAGCAGCCTTCTGTGGGATGTTCTATCGAACGCTTTGCTGAAATTGTTAAGGATAATATTTATTTGACGCTTTCCATCAATACATTGAACGATTTCTTGTGTCATCTCAATGAGAAATTGTGCAGGAAAACGACAGTTTGGGCAACAACCAGCATGGCTTTCGACGATGGCACTCGACAGTCATTGTTCTGCCTCAAATTTCTTTAGGCGGGTAGTTAAATTGTGTTACAGTGTTTCGTAACGTGTACTTGTCAAAAAATTGGCCGGTAACTAGTGACATCATGTTTGGCACCCTGTTTCAATATCGGTACTACCTTAGCACGCCTTGAGTATCTTGGGACGTCGCCGGATTCTAGGAATTTAGTATGGATATATGAAAGAGAAATGAGCACCAGTAGGCCTATCACTAATAAAAATCGTTAGGAATTTGATTAGGGTCAGGACATTTTGCTCATTCCCTCGACGACGATTCTTGAAAAACATTTTCTACGTTTTAACCTTTTTTGAAAGGTCTTCCAATACCTGAGGATCTCTTTTCTCCTACTTTGCCAAAGCGTCTTGCTTTGGCAACGTCCCCAAAGGAGGAATGCAACGCTGTTCAGCTGTGCTCTGGCATTTCAGTCGTTGAACCGGCTCGCTCGTTCGTAGAAGCTCAGCCTTCCTTCCACGTGTTGTTTCGGTTTCGCAGCAGGGAAGTTGTCTAGGAATGCCACATCACGCTGGGCGAGGGTGACGTGATAGATGAACGCGGGGCTTGGACTAGTGATGACGACAACGATGAACATGCTCGCCCGTGGGGCGGTTCGGCTTAAGTCCCCGGCACTACCTAATTCCCTTGCTCTACGTTGTCCTACCCTGCCGTTTCCTCTCTAAATGTTCTGCAAATATATCCTTTGCCTACATCTCGCCTTCATCACACGTTCGCGGAAGTGCTGCGTACGTTACGCGTCGCCACGGAACCCCGCTGCGGCCGTCGTTTGGAAAGTCTGTCCGCAAAATGGCGGAGGACACGGGGCCTACATGAGCTCCCGTCACCTCAATTGTCGTACTTCTTAAACCCCGGGATCCTGGTTCTCAAAGCGCGGGATCCCGGTGAACGGGACGTTGAAGATTGGCTGGCGGAGTACCAACACGTCACTGCTTACCGATAGGACCTGCCTGAAGTTGTACAAAATTATATTCTACCTCAGAGGCACTGCGAGTGTATGATTAGATAACCACGAAGCTGAGCTCTGGCGCTGGGACAACTGCAAAGACAAACTACGAGACTTGTTTGGAAAGCCCGCAGGTTGGAACATCTCCGCGAGAAAAATGTTCGCGGTGCGTGCGAAGACGTCTGCAGAATATTATGTTTCGTACATAGAAGACGTGTTTTCGCTATGCTGAAATGCTGATGCCGAGATGCCGGAGTCCGACAAGGTTGGGCATATTTTGAGCCGAGGACGCCATCAAACTTTTAGTGCACGGAAAGTTCTCTACAGTCGACGCCATTATAAAGGAGGGCAGGCGCTTTCAGCAGGCTAAAAGCCGGCACACTGTTCACGCGTTTGCGTGGTTCCCCAACACGGCGGCAACTTCCTCTTGCAAAGCCCCGGGGCGTCTGCGTAAACAGGCGTTTGGTGTGTTGCGACACCACGTACCCGAGCACATGAGGGTTGGAACCTCCCGCGTGCTGCCATGCGCGGTTTAGCCATGTCTGGGGAAAGGGGGATCCTGGAGGTTGAGCCGATGCCGGGTGTTCGGACCTTTATGGCCCCTCGGCGGAGGCAACACACCTCTTTGTCCTCTACTTCACTTAGACGGCGCCTCCAGACTGACCCACCTGGAGGAAATCGGCAGTCGCCTTTTCCTGTCCTACTCTCCAATCTTCGCCTTTATCTCTCGCCTTTTCATCTTTCCTTTCCTCTCTTCACCTCTTACTTCCGCATTTCCAGGTGGCAAAAGTTAACTGTGTGTAACATATCCAGTCTTGCGTATATACATTGGGTTATAGTTGCTGTGTACTGCTGGTGCTGGCAGGCCTTGTATACACAGAATCTTGCCGCGTCCCCTTGTTGGGCTCCGTGGTCGGCGGCTTGCACAGCTGCCGAAAGTTCTATACTTTTATGGCTTTAAACTCATTCCCAAAACTGCCTTATCGCCCTCTTTTGAAAAGAGGGCACAGCGATGAATTTTTCACCTTTTTGCCGAAAGCAAGGAAATCTTTCCACAGTTCCATGTGATCCATACTGAAATCCCCCCAAAACAGTAAGAACGTTATCTCCCTTTATTGTAGCGAAGTGCTTCACCGACACTGTTGGCCCCGGATACAAAATCACAAAAATGGCTAGTGGCGACCTTCTCCTTGAAGTTCGTAACAAAGCACAATATGAGAAGCTGACAAATCTCGTTTCATTTGGTGACATCCAAATTTCGGTAACCCCACAAAATTCCCTCAACAGCACACGAGGTGTAGTTTCAGAACAAGACCTCCTAGAATTGACTGAGACAGAGCTCCTAGAGGGCTGAAAGGAACAACATGTCATGAATGTGCAGCGAATTAAGATCCGACGCGACGACAAAGAAATTCCGACGAAACACCTCATTCTCACTTTTTGCACCAGCACACTCCCTGAACAGATCGAAACAGGCTACATGAAAGTCAGTGTCAGACCGTACATACCCAATCTACGACGCTGTTTGAAGTGCCAAAGATTCGGTCATGGCTCTCAGAGCTGTCGAGGCCGTACTACCTGTGCAAAGTGCGCGTCGCATGACCACCCCGCGGACAGCTGCAGCGACCCACTCCACTGTGCAAACTGCGACGATGAACACCCTGCTTATTCTCGCTCCTGTCCTTCATGGAAAAAGGAAAAAGAAATCATCACTCTAAAATTCAAAGAAAACATTTCGTTCAAGGAAGCGCGCAAACGCCTGTATATTGTACAGGGGGCGACATTCTCCGAATTTGCACGGCAGGGGGCAGTGCCGCAACGTTTCTCGGCGACCGTTAGGGCCATGCACAGTGGACCAGCGGTAGCGCCACCCGCCCCCACTGCGGGATCAGCTAGTGCTGTTTCATCACCCAACAAGAACAGCCAGCAGCCCTCCGGGCCTGCGGCATCTCGGACTTCTAGGGCCTCTGCTCGTGCACAGAAGCCCGCATCACCCGCGAGCGTACACCGCGAGCTTGCATCCAGCGCCGCGGCGGAGGCAATGGATACATTACCAAGTGTATCGGCGTCTCACACGCCGAAGGACCGGTGCAGCTTTCAAGAGCGCGCCAAGAAAGACAAACCCCGCATTACGGGGCCCGGAAAGGGCAATGTGGGCTAACTTAACTTTCCTCTCTTAAACACACAGCACAAAACACTTTCAATATGGATACGCAAATACTACAGTGGAATGTAAGAGGACTTCATAACCTCGACGATATTAGAGAGCTCCTACAATAACATAATCCAAAGTTGCTGTCCTGTTAAAGAGACACATCTGAAACCCACAAATACAAACTTTCTTCGTCAATATACCATCTACCGTAAACCATACCTGAAACAGCTGAAAACCTGATCTATTTCAAACACATTAAACGACAGGAAAGGCGGACGCGACGGCAAGCTAAGAGGGTAAGCTGTGAAAGGTTCCTTTCAGGCATTAATTCCTATACCCAGGAGGCAAAAGTATGAGACCGGATACGAAGTCTTGAGGGGCAACAAAGCCATCCATTACCCCTGGTAAATGACGAAGGGAACAGCCTAGAAGACCAAGCTGATGCGCTTGGGGAATACTTCGAACGTGTGTCTAGCTCTGTGCAATATTCCCAATCATTCATCAATTACCTAGAAATAGAAGAACATAAGGCACTGTACCGCAGATGCAGACGACACGAACCATACAACAGCCTCTTCGGCATCGCTGAACCGAAAGCTGTAAAAGGAAAGGTCAGAAAGCTAAGTAGTGAAATGGGGGTCCCATTGCTCGTACATCGCCTTATGCCACCAGCAAAGCTGCTACCTCCGTGGCAGTGGCGGGTGGTAGAATGTGACACATGTTTTATCGAGGTTACAAAACATGCTCTACAGACACACATTCACATGCACTTTTTAGAACTTCAGTCAAAGTATTGTTGCCCTGAATTTCATACGGATGCGTCAAAGTCACATGCCGGCGTATCTTACGCAGCTTTGGGTTCTTCCTTCTCCGAGTCCGGCATTCTGCACCCTCAGAGAAGTATTTTTACAGCAGAAACCTATGCAGTACTGTCTGCAGTAAAACACATCAAGGAATCCAAACTACAAAAGTCAATAACATTCACAGGTTATTTAAGTGTTGTAAAAGCTTTACTGTCTTTCAAAGCACAAGAATCCTGTTTTTATTGAGCTTTATTCATTATTGTGCACTATTTGTTCATCTAATAAACATGTGATAGTATGCTGGGTTCCTGCGCACAGGGAAATAGAAGGCAATATGCTTGCCCACGAAATGGCTGTCCCATGACTGTCCCTGCAGAATCTTAAACCTTTTGTACGCAAGAAACTAAAAAAACACCATTGGCGACGTTTGTGGGAGGCTGAAACGAATAATAAGTTATACGTAATAAAACCACCGTTAGGCATGTGTACCTCCACAACGAAAACACGGTACATCGATGTCCTATTCTGTCGACTCAGAATAGGGCACAAGTATGGTACCCACAATTATCTGCTGACTGGCGATGAGCCTCCAACCTGTGGCAGATGTGATGAGAGGCTCACCGTCCTTGATGTTTTGCTTGAATGCCAGGAAGCAGAACTTCTACGTAGAAAGTATTTCCCTTCAGCTTACAGAGAGCATATTCCTCGCCATCCGGCAATGTTGCTTGGACCAGAGCTGTTTTTATATAGCAAATCAGTTGTCAACTTTTTAAATGATTTTGCTCTATTGAAAGTCATAGGCACTAGACACTCGTAACGCATCCTTTTTCAAGAGGCTGCTGCTGCGATAAGATCGTTTTGTAACGCACATGCTTCCATGGTCTTGCGTTTCAAGGGCCTTGGAAATGCAGAAGCGCTTAAAAAAATCACAAAGGGCATATTGTAGTTCATTTCATCAGACCTTCTCAATGTATTTTCTTGTTTCAGAGTGCATTCATTAGTCATTTCCATAATTTTATTACATATGCGTTTACGGAATTTACAGCCACTGTTTTTTGGCCCCTTTACAGCCATGTCACAACCAACTACATAATTCATTACTGCATTGTTAACTCATTAACTGTGGCCTGGCGCTCTTTGGAGATACTTGGCCCTTGCGCCACAAAACACCATATTCATCATCATCATCATCATCATTCCTCTTGCGAAGACCGCATGGCAGCACAGCCGTCAGTTCCACCAGATCAGTTGACTGGGAATGCATGCAGCGAACTTGGGGCCATGATCTCTGCTCCAGTTAAGACTCCATTCCCACTCCATTTGTCCAAACTACTGTCCGTCATGAGCTTGCCAACATGCGCATTCACTCTATCTGCACTCTCGCCAGCACAGCACAAACTTCGTGGCGTTTGCTCTCATTCTACCGAGAGCAGCGATTCCCTACGTGATATCGCGAACCTGCTGCGTAGAACACCCCTGAAGAGCGACCAATACGCTTTAATTGTCAACATATCGGCCACGTCGCCCGTTACTGCACTATTCGCTGGTACTCGCCGTCTTGAACGTCGTCTACCCTTTACCGCCGTCCGCACGGTAACTGCTTCACACCTTCAACACAGTCGTGTTTCCTCAACGGTGATGTTCCCACGAAGATAAATAGTCGCTCCCCGTTGCTTGCCGCGTGGTCACCAGTCACGCTCGCCTCCAGGCCGCCGCCCGTCGTCTCGCTCACCACAGTCTCGTCGCCCGTCGTCCCCCTTAACCCTGCTTGTGCCCATGAGTACTTGCGGACTGATAACGTGAATTTAAATGCCTGTGTCGTCACTGACTGTTTTGATGGCAGTGCTTGCGTGATGTTGGGCCCCGACATGCCTTATAATCCGCTCTGCGGCTCTGAATAAATTATTGCAAGTTCGTGCTCATCTGCCTCCCGTCCTATATAACCATCCACGTCTGGTTGTGTGCTTAATGTTTTTAGTCTTGCCTATCGGAAAAACTGAGCTGTGCAGCGCCCGGAGGTGACGCTGCATTGCTGACGTCCCCCACAAATCCTCTTCTGACGCTGCTGATTAGAGGAAGCTTGTTAGGCGTTGATCTTGATGGCGTTTCTATGTATGCGCTCATTGACACTGGGTCTACATCTCTCTAATGAGCGCACATCTTCTTCATCGCCTTCATAAAATGCTCACGCCTGCACCCCCCCCCCCCCCCGCACATCCTGCGCGTCGCTGAGGGAGATGCTCCTGCCGTTCTTGATATGTGCACCACCCGCGTCTGCAATGCTGGTCATTCCACTTCCAACTAATGTGCCGCCATTTAGAAGTGGGCCCATGACCTAACCTTCGGCTCTAACATTTACAGCGGAGCTGTTAGAACGGCGAGTGTCAGCTTGAAAGTTGTGTTTTGGGCCTGTGAGTGTGAGTGTCAAGCAGCAACAGATACACTACAGCAATCGCGGCGCGGGTCTCCGTCGTCTTCTTCAACGTTTCACGGAAAAACACAGTAGCGCGTCTGCTTCACTAAAGCTTCTACAGAAGTTTCGTAGGCTTTGCGTCGGCAGCACAACCTTCCGGCGACTCGTAACAATGCAAGTTCAAATTTCGCGCCCATCTGCTCCGGTGAGCTGCAGAACCCCTGACTGGAGGCGCAGCCACGCTGGTGGCACGCCAACATGGCTGCACTTCCGGCTTCAAAAACGTGACGTCATGCCCTCTCCTGTTTTGATTCGTTCCTCCACACTTTGGAACCATTTTGCTGGGGCGTGTTTGCGTGCTCCTTCAGCATACATGGTACAGCACGCTGTAGAGACCCCAGCTCCAAGCTCTCTCCTCCGGCTATGGGCGATTGTAATGTCTACGCTATCACAGCCTCGTGAATCAACAGCCCAGCAGCAACATATTGTTGCGTCCAAGTGCTTAAAAGGGACGTGCCGATCAAAAGGAGAAAGAAGAGAAGGACGACGACTGGGCAGCGGCCATTCCTGCTGCTCGTAGCTTGCTGTTCCTGATCTAGCACGCCTAAATAAACCCCTTTTCCCCGTGCTTGTAACAAATTGGTGGAGGTGCGGGGTACACCTCGTAACCACGGAACCTACGCTGCTACAACTTCGCCGAAGCCGTCGTCTTGCCGGACTTCCGCCACCCTCACCTGACATGCCTGAATACGCCTGCCAGATTCCCGACGGCTCTGACGCAGTTTCAAGGCCAGCACCTGGCGTTCCGTGTCAATACTATCGGGTGCCACTGACTTTCGGAGGAAAAGCCGGAGAAGATGTCGACGAGTGGCTCACGAACTACCGAAGGGTGAGCCGGTCTAATGGTTGGAACTCGACCGCGCAGTTGTCCAATGTTAAAGAGAAACTGAGACTTCCACCCAAATGTAGCAATTCGCTACTATGGAAACCCAACTGGGTTCCTCGAAAGAAAGCCTCGCAGTTGAAGAAAAATTCGTCCTGGTCCGGGACTCGAACCCGGGACCACCGCCTTTCCGGGGCAGCCGCTCTACCATCTGAGCTAACCAGGCGGCTAGCAGATGGCAGGGCGAAGTCGAATTTGTCGACAACTCGAAGCAAAGGCAAGTATATGATGTAATAGTTCAGCGGAAATCTGCGAGGCTTTCTTTCGAGGAACCCAGTTGGGTTTCCATAGTAGCGAATTGCTACATTTGGGTGGAAGTCTCAGTTTCTCTTTAATTACTTATCTCCACCTAGCGGATTTCCGCTGAACTATTACATCATATACTTGCCTTTGCTTCGAGTTGTCGACAAATTCGACTTCGCCCTGCCATCTGCTAGCCGCCTGGTTAGCTCAGATGGTAGAGCGGCTGCCCCGGAAAGGCGGTGGTCCCGGGTTCGAGTCCCGGACCAGGACGAATTTTTCTTCAACTGCGAGGCTTTCTTTCGAGGAACCCAGTTGGGTTTCCATAGTAGCGAATTGCTACATTTGGGTGGAAGTCTCAGTTTCTCTTTAATTACTTATCTCCACCTAGCGGATTTCCGCTGAACTATTACATCATATACTTGCCTTTGCTTCGAGTTGTCGACAAATTCGACTTCGCCCTGCCATCTGCTAGCCGCCTGGTTAGCTCAGATGGTAGAGCGGCTGCCCCGGAAAGGCGGTGGTCCCGGGTTCGAGTCCCGGACCAGGACGAATTTTTCTTCAACTGCGAGGCTTTCTTTCGAGGAACCCAGTTGGGTTTCCATAGTAGCGAATTGCTACATTTGGGTGGAAGTCTCAGTTTCTCTTTAATTACTTATCTCCACCTAGCGGATTTCCGCTGAACTATTACATCATATACTTGCCTTTGCTTCGAGTTGTCGACAAATTCGACTTCGCCCTGCCATCTGCTAGCCGCCTGGTTAGCTCAGATGGTAGAGCGGCTGCCCCGGAAAGGCGGTGGTCCCGGGTTCGAGTCCCGGACCAGGACGAATTTTTCTTCAACTGCGAGGCTTTCTTTCGAGGAACCCAGTTGGGTTTCCATAGTAGCGAATTGCTACATTTGGGTGGAAGTCTCAGTTTCTCTTTAATTACTTATCTCCACCTAGCGGATTTCCGCTGAACTATTACATCATATACTTGTCCAATGTTGTGTTTTCCCTTACCGACACAGCTCTCGTCTGGTATGAGAATCACGAAGATACGCTAACTTCATGGGAGCTTTTCGTCGAGGAACTCAGAGCGTGTTTTGGAGACTCTAGTGCAAAAAAGAAACACGCTGAACAGACGCTTTCGCAAAGAGCTCAGGTTCCCGGCGAAACCTGTACAACTTATATTGAAGAAGTGTTAAAACTGTGTAAGATAGTCAACTCTCAAATGTCTGAAGATGACAAAGTTGGACATTTGTTGAAAGGAGTAGCCGAAGACGTCTACAATTTTCTGATCGGCAAAGAAAGCTTGGATACCGTGTCTGACGTCATTCGCCACTGCAGGACCTTTGAGACGCTGAAGATGCGACGAATAATACCGAAGTTTGGTCGTCTGGCTAATGTCACAACGGTGGCAAGTGTAGAGCCGAGCTCGTGTGTTGACCTTTCATCAACTATACGGCAGATTGTTCATGAAGAGTTGCTCCATCGGGAAGAGATTTACCGTCGCACACCCGGCATCACTGGTGCGTACTCACCACACGAGATGAGCAACACGGTCGTTTCGACCGCTTGGCAACCGACAGCTCACGCAGCGACCATTGAGTATAGGTCTACCCCACAAACGAGAGGGACCATGAGCTATGACGATCATGACTACGACCAACGCCCTCGCCGCACGCACGTCTCCCGGCAGCCGATGCCTAGCCATGATGAATGTGATCCACCTGCTGGCTATGCAATCGACAGCAACACGCGTGACTACATGGAGGAACATCGAAATGTGCGGCCTCTGCCGGTGTGTTTCCAATGCGGTGTCGCGGGCCACATAGCGAGGTTTTGCAATCGTCGCCCAACAACGTGGAATGATCGATCCAGGTTTTCAACCAGGACCACACTTCCTGTGAGGGCAACTCAACGGCCGTACACCACCTCTTGGTCAGCTGGCGCTCCTCCCGGCAACGATTACTGGCCGAGAAGCTTTCGGAGCCGCTCGCCGGCATCTGACAGGAGCTTGACGCCACCACCTTCCTCTCGTGCACCTCGTTTACGTCAATCTCCATCGCCAGTGCGCCGCTCCACCTCGTCTTCGCAACCGGAAAACTAGCTAGCGCGGCCGATGGGAGTGAGGTCGCTCGACGCGTGCTATCGACAGAAATGCCCCCTGCAGTTGCTATGATTAAGAACAAAGTGCATGTACTTGTTGATGGTGTTTCTGTAATGGCTTTAGTGGATACCGGAGCAACTGTATCCGTAATGAGTCTCAGTTTTAAAGGTCGGTTGGGGCGCAAAGTTGTATTTCGGTGGGACCAGGCTGCAACGTTTTGTGGAGTGAGCGGCGAGTCGTTGCGTCCTGTTTGTGTATGCACTGCTGAAGTATCCTTGGCTGGTGGAGTTTTCGCGACGGAATTTGTAGTTATTCCCCGATCGACGCACGAAGTGATTTTGGGCATCGACTTTTTGCGACAGTGTGGTGCGACCGTCGATTGTCGCACGGGGGAAGTTTTCGTCGATGGCCACGTTTCGCCCGGGCTCTTAGAGGAGACTTGCTGTCAAGGTGAACTTTGTGTATCCGCAGATACTGTTGTGCCTGCGTCTACCTCTGTGTGCGTGCCGGTTGTATGTCGCGGTGATGTTCCAGACTGTTTCGATGCCTCCGTAGAGCCAATGCATCTAAATTGTGTGAAGAAGAACGTTTTTGTCCCTCATTGTGTGGTATCCATCGGCAACGGGCGTGCTGGCTTGTGGACGACCAACTGCTCGGCAGAACCCGTCTCGCTTCCAAACGGCTTGAAACTTGCCTACTTTACTAACTACACGTCTTCGTCCATAGCCGTACTAACAGACCCACCGTGTGAACCTGCTGACCTTCGCCACGTCTCCGACAAAAAGCTTCTGTCTATGATAAACAAGTCGCTCAGCACAAGGGAGCGTCATACCTTGGTGGATACGCTTTCTAAGCATCTGTCAGTGTTTGACTTTGCGCAGCCGGACAAAGCGTTCTCGATTCCCGAGTATCGAACACGCCATACTATCGATACGGGATCTGCGCGCCCGATCAGGCAAACGCCTTATCGCGTCTCGCCTAACGAGCGCAAGATAATCGGGGAACAAGTGAGTGACATGATGAAAAATGGGGTAATACAAGACTCCTCGAGTCCTTGGGCAGCTCCGGTCATACTCGTCAGAAAGAAAGACGGTAACTGGAGATTTTGCGTCGATTATCGAAGATTAAACGCCGTGACTAAGAAGGATGTCTATCCGCTGCCCCGGATTGATGATGCAATTGATTGCCTTCATTCGGCCTCTTATTTTTCTTCAGTGGACCTACGCTCAGGATATTGGCAAATCCCGATGCACCCGGCAGACAAGGAGAAAACAGCCTTCATAACCCCGGATGGATTATTCGAATTCAATGTGATGCCATTTGGGTTGTGCAACGCTCCAGCAACCTTTGAACGGTTCATGGACACCATTCTGCGTGGGTTAAAGTGGAACATCTGTAGGTGCTATCTTGACGACGTTGTTATATTCGGGCGCACATTCAATGAGCACAATACCCGCCTGGATATTGTCCTTGACTGCATCAAGAACGCTGGTCTGGTTCTGAACTCCAAGAAATGCAACTTTGGTGACCGTCAAACCCTTGTGCTGGGCCATCTTGTTGACAAAGACGGTATCCGGCCTGATCCCCTCAAGACGGCAGCTGTTGAGGCATTCAGTGCACCGCAGTCAGTGAAGCAACTTCGTAGTTTTCTGGGCCTTTGCTCTTACTTTCGCCGATTTATTCCTGGTTTTGCTGACGTCGCCTATCCTCTGACAAATCTGCTACATAAAGATGCACGGTTTGAGTGGACACCCGAGTGCGATTCTGCATTTCGTCAGTTGAAGTTCCTGCTGACCTCCCAACCTATCCTTCGCCACTTCAATCCAACTGCGCCGACAGAAATCCACACAGATGCTAGTGGCGTTGGTCTGGGTGCCGTCTTGGTCCAACGCTATGACGACCGTCAGCACGTGATTGCTTATGCAAGCCGCTCATTAAGCAAACCTGAACGCAATTACACAGTGACAGAGCAAGAATGCCTCGCTGTAATCTTTGCTGTTTAGCGATTTCGCTCTTACTTGTACGGACGCCCATTCCTAGTCGTCACAGACCACCATTCCCTGTGCTGGCTCGTGAACCTTCGCGACCCTTGTGGTCGCCTTGCGCGTTGGGCTTTGAGGTTGCAGGAATATAACTTCACTGTGTCCTACAAGAGTGGCCGAAAACATGCTGACGCAGACTGCCTTTCCCGTATGCCGCTTACCACGACGGACTGCGACGCAGACGATTTTGATCATCTCGTTGCCTCTGTGACACCCGCTTTTCCTGATATCGATGCCTTCAAAGCAGAGCAACGGACAGACACCAAATTGGAGCCACTCTTCACTTCAGCCCGTTCTACTGCAACAAGCAGCTACTGTGTACGTGACGGGCTCCTGTACAAAAGGAACTACTCAAGCACGGGGGCACGCTTCCTTCTAGTGGTGCCGGAGCGTCTCCGGCCAGCAATCCTTCGGGCTATGCACGATGACCCTACCTCCGGTCACCTAGGCACTGTGCGCACCCTTTATCGCATTCAAGAACGTTTTTACTGGCCCCGGATGCGACATTCGGTTGAGTTGTATGTCGCCAGCTGCATACAGTGCCAACGTCGGAAACGTCCAACCACTGCCCCATCTGGTCTCCTTCAACCTGTGCCGCCTCCAAGCTTGCCCTTTCAGCAAGTTGGAATTGACCTGTTAGGACCTTTTCCTCAGTCATCTAAGGGGAACCGCTGGATCATTGTCTGCGCCGACTATTTAACGCGCTATTGCGAGACGGCGGCTATACCATCAGCCACTGCCACCGAAGTATCGCTCTTTTTACTTCACGTTATTGTTCTGCGACATGGACCGCCTTGTGTTATTATAAGCGACCGGGGACGTCAATTCACAGCGGACATCGTGGAAGAGCTTCTACATTTATGTGACTCGCACCTCAGGCACTCGACGCCGTATCATCCGCAAACGAATGGCCTCACTGAGCGCACTAATCGAACGATCACGAATATGCTTTCCATGTATGTTGCGTCCGATCATAAGAATTGGGATGAAGTTTTACCGTTTATTACTTACGCATACAACACCGCCAAACATGAGACAACCGGTTACAGCCCCTTCTTCCTTCTATATGCTCGCCCGCCCCGGTATACGCTCGACACTGTCCTCCCTTTTTACCACCACGACAATCCTGCGGTCGCGGATACGCTATGCCTCGCTGAAGAAGCTCGGCGACTTGCGCGTCTTCGGACTTTGGCGTCGCAAGAAAACTCCAAAGCACGCTACGATGCACGACATCGGCCTGTTACATATCACCCTGGTGATCTCGTTTGGCTTTGGACTCCCACAAGGAAGCGCGGCTTGTGCCAAAAGCTGCTGGCAAACTACGAGGGACCGTATGTTGTCATCGAGAAGATCAGCGACGTGAACTACACTCTCGCGCGCCTCACGAACACTGGTCGACGCTCTGCTCGGACACAAGTCGCGCATGTCGCCAGGTTGAAATCATGCACGCCACGACAAGCCAGTTGACTCGCCCAGTGGGCTTTGTCTGCGAGGGGAGGTATGTTGCGTCCAAGTGCTTAAAAGGGACGTACCGATCAAAAGGAGAAAGAAGAGAAGGACGACGACTGGGCAGCGGCCATTCCTGCTGCTCGTAGCTTGCTGTTCCTGCTCTAGCACGCCTAAATAAACCCCTTTTCCCCGTGCTTGTAACAATATTTATCGCGTAGGAAAGCAAGAACAGCACGCACCATACGCATAAACTGTAAGACGCTGCAGCAGCGCCGCCGGCCTGGATGCACAGAGGCGACAGCCATCTGGTGGCGCTGCAAAAAAAAAAAAAAACGGGCAAGTTTGCACTCGGACGTGCAAAGCTTAGGCACAGCGAAACTGTCGATGCTCAAGTCTTACTGGCTGCTACTGCTATGTATTAACTTGGTAGCTGCTATGTTCTAACATGGGTTACTGCTAGGTTCTGTAGCTTGGTTGCTGCTAGGTTTCTAACTAGGTTTTGCTTCGCCTGGTATTTTGCTATCACTTCGCATTACTGGACTTGAGGATCGTCAGTTTAGCTGTGCCTAAGCTTTTCATGACCAAGTGCAAACTTGCTTGTCGTCTGCCGATAGCCGCCTAAGGACTCATTATCCGGTGTCCACGGGGTCTGTATGTATAAGGAGAGCCGGTGCGCTTCACTCAGAATCCCATGTGCGGCCCTCGAAATGTTTGTAACTACCTATGTGGTCTCATCGTAATGGCTAACGCTATCGATAGTTTTCCTGCCTCTGCATGATGCAGGTCGGGTGCATGTTCCTCGGAATTGATGACATGTGCAGAATTTCCTGTACTTTTGTTCGCATTTTTGTCGGTGCATTGCTCTTCTGTACAGAATATCCTATACGTTTCAGCATGCAGAGTTCCGCTATCGTGTGCTGTAGCCTTTCTTCTGGCTCACCAAGTGGGCCTGCGTGATTTTATTTACCTTTTATTACTGCCCTTTCTCCTCGAGGTGAAAAGTGGCCACTCCGGATGGGAGTAAAATCGCTTGCTTATGCGCATTGCGTATCGGTCGGTGAAGAGCGCCGACTTCCGCGATGCCTAAATTTAGATACGGTGTCGAGTACTGAATATTGCTAACAATCAATGCCCGCACTAGTCGGATCAGGTACTCTTCCTTGAGTCCCATTTTCCTGTTGGTAACATGTTGGATCATGAGCAAGATATGAAAATTGTTGGTGACTCATCGTAAGAGGTTGCATCTTTCCAATGTGTGCCACGCAAAAAGCAATACTGTTTTTTTCGCAAATATATATAGGCGAAAAGAGCTCGAAAACATGGCAGCTAGCTGGCAGATAATTGGATGAGGATATTCTGACGCTATTTATGTGCGCAGCGACAGTGGTGTACTTTTGCAAGTTTCTTGAACGGCTAGCCCAGTTTTCGCAGCTTCCAGTTATGCACAAATACTCCCGATTCACTCCGGCAGAAGGCAAAAATTTAGAAACTTTGTTGCGAATATGCGTTTGTGTTGTCTCTTTACATTTAAGGTGTAATTGTCTTTCTGATCTTGTATACATAACCACCGAAGAAAACTTCACTTTAAATCGATTTCAACATGGCCGCTTCCGCAGCTAATAAAAGCATACTTTGCGAACATTTCTCCTATACCAGGCTGGCCGGAATTCAGTTTCCGCCAGGCTCCGACGGAAATGCGCCGGTAAGCAACTCGCCTCCTACCACGCCAAAGGCAGCGACGCGCGACGCGTCCGCATCGATCACCACGTGCTAGCCTCGAGACGCGCCGGTCGCGTCGCCGGCGGCCGCCTCTACTTCGGAACAACTTCGAGATAATTCGGTGCCCCAAAAAGGGCCTAACTATCAATACACTGACAACCCACCAGGTGTCCCGGGCTGTGGTGGCAGCCTGCAACTATCATCCGAAGTGCACCGGCAAAGACGGTGCACTTGCTTTCTTTTCTGTGCGGATCTGTACAAGGCCGAACATTATAATCGCAAGCACTCCGCAAATCGAAGCAACTGATATCCTTCGCCGGGTGTCCATGCTCGAACTCAGCGGGAGCAATCACGACTTCATCACGTATGTCGCGGCAGCGGAGAACACTTTACGGGGGTTATACATGGTCTGGACCCTGGAACTTCTCTGGATGAACTCATAGCTTACCTGCGCGTACGGATGCAGCGCGTTACTATCCATAGTGCCCGCATGCTTGGGACCTCGAAGACGGTCGTTATAACTTTCCAAGGCCCTCTCATTCCCCTCTGCGCTCTCTTCTACAGGAGGGGGGGGGGAGGTAATGTGCCACCCGTACCGTCCAACTTGACAGGAGTGCTACCAGCCTGGTCGTCGCTCGGACGTTTGCACCACCCCGGACGCGTCTTCGACCCCCTTGAGAACCACTCATGCGCTCCTGAGTGCAAGTTCGGCTTAAAGGGCCACCTCTCAGGGGCCAAGGAGTGCCCTTAATCTCTCAAAACTCTTCGCCGCTGCAGAAACCCTCAACGCCAGCCGTCGAGCACGTGCCGAAGGTGGTTCAGCACCGAGGACGACTCCTCAATTAAGGACCCCTTCCCGCTCCCGATCACAGCCCTTTCCGCCGCTTGCACCAGCCGGCCTGGACTAGCTTCAACCCTCCACGCCAGAGCAACTCAGCTCAGGCACCCGGCTGGAACGCAAGGTAACTGCAGCCAACTCTTTGCCTGCCATTATGTGCAAAAGAAAATAAAAGCAACCTTTATTTTTTTCAATTGGTTTTTTTCTCTAAATTGTGCGCTTTGGGTTATATTTCAACCCCTTTTTATTTACTTTAATTGGTTTGATGCCCGTTATAGCTCCACGTAGGAGGGGGCTCGCCGCCGCTTCCTTTTATTTTCTTTTACACATAATGGCAGGCAAAGAGTTTGGAGTGGGGCGAGGGTCGCCTCTTTTCCTCCCCCTCACACCTCCTCCCCCACTAGCACCGCCGAGACGCAGGAACTCAGGCGCGAGCTCGCCCTCTTGCGAGCTCAAACAGAAAAACTAGCCAGCAAGCTTAACTCGCTTGGAACCCAATTCGATACTCTGCTTTCCTCAAGCGACGGGGAGGAAAACATAACAGACAGGGAGCTTCCTACTCCCATAGAGAGTCGCGTCGTGGCCCTGGAGAACCAGGGGACCGCAATTGAAACACAATTGGCTGACCTCAGCAGAATTATCCACGACACCATCGCGCGTCAGATGGAGTGTTATCACACAGGCGATGCAAGCTGTAACTCGCATTATACAAAAATGGGTACAAGACAATCCGCGCGTCTTTAACCGCGTAGGGCCCATCAGGGATGATAACCGCCCTTCAAAATTTAACAACGTCATTCCCGGTGAGTCCGACTTTTCGAAAGACTCCTGCAGGTCTTCGCCGGGCACTAGCGGACTGGGCAGTGTTAACAACGTAACCCCACCCTCCGTCTCTGACCATGGCCCCCAATCCTAAGTCGCGAGCCAGAGCGACTTAGCCGCTTACACTAACACAGTAGAACTGCAGAGGTCTCAAGGACTGCCAGAAGCGGGCTCATCTCCACCTCTACATTGAGACCCTTGAGTTCCTCGTCGCCGTGGTTGCCCCTCAGGAACCCGGCGCCTGCGTCAAACTCACCAACTACACTACATTTCAACACAACCCGCCGACAGGTATACTTATTCACAAGCAACATAGTGCGCAGGAGGTCACACTCCCCACAACACCGCCTTTCTCGTACACGATGGTGTCGGTGCTGCCTCTAAATCGGTCTGACCCACCTGTACACATTCTAAACTTAAGAGCGTTATGTTCAGCGAAATTTTCACACAAGTCATGCAGGTGGCCGGAAGGGACCCCCTCCTGATCGTCGGCGATTTCAACGCCCCGAGCAGGCTCTGTGGATATCCCCGGGAGGACACGCGTGGGAGGAAGCTTGCGGAACTTCTCTCCACTCTTGGACTCACCTTCCACACTGACCCCGCCAACCCAACACGTGTAGGCAATTAGATTCAACGTGACACTTGCCCGGACCTCACATTTGGACCGGCTACACATCAAACACGACTACCACACTGATGAAAGGGTGAGAGTGGCTCTCGACCTCCCGGTCCTCATGTCCAACCAGAGACTTCTGGCCCTGGGTGTGGTGAACACTTTCTGGGAGCTTCGAGAAGGCCACTTGTCAACCAATACACGCGCCTTGCACAGACCCCGTCCTCTTGGACCGGCTACACATCAAACACGACTACCACACTTAGGAAAGGGTGAGAGTGCCCGAACCCTGGAGACGCGCCCTCCGGGTCCGACCCCTTCTCCGCAACGTGTCCAGAGAGGACCATAGTGGTCGTCGCTAGGCGCGCGCGGAAGCGTTGCAGCGACACTATGGTCACCAACAACACATGTTCTACGAGGACGTTGCCGCAGTCAGCCGCAGTCGTATACAACACTAACACAGTTAACGGGCTAACTTTCAAAGCCCACAGCGCAACACACGCGGAGGAGATTTCCATCGCTCTAGCCATCAGTAATCCCACGTCGAAACACATCATCACCGATTCGCGAGGGGCTTGTCAGCACTATGAGCTGGGTATGCCCCCCCCCCGCTTCCCGGCGCATTCTACAATCTAGCTGCCTATATGTTGATCCAACTCCGCGTAACCTGATTTGGGCCCCCTAGTCACCAGGGACTCCAGGGAAAAGAACAGGCCGATGAGGCCACCCGCGCACTCTCTCCCCGGGCTGTCTTCCTGTCCTTGGAAGCCTACTCCCAATCAGACAATCTGGCCCTTTCATTCAAAGAAATCACCGATTACTTTAAGGAGGAGCACCGCCATTCCCTTGTAAGGGAATGGATCGCGCTGACGAGAACTTCCTCATCAAAATTTTCACCAACACTCTACTGTGCACAGCGCTGCACAAGCATTTCAACCCATCCTTTGACGGCGCCCGTCAGTTTTGTCGGGAGGTGGCTGACACCTTCCACGTATTATGGGCATGCCAATGAAACCCACCCATTCGCCCCCCCCCCTCCCCCAACCCCAATCCCACCAAAGAGGACTGGGAGGCGGCACTGCTCGTCTGTCAAGACCTCAAGACCCAAAAGGCTTTGGTTCAACGGACGCGGGCGGCGTTGCTTGCCAATGGGGCCTAGGGTGCCTACATGCAACGCCGTTTTAGGGTGGTGACAGCCTTTGTAAGGGTACTTGCCGCCGCCAGCTAAATTGGCGGGTTAATTGTGGGGACAAAAATAGCGAAAGATCAGCCGACAGACCACACTTCCCGGAACCCTTGGTGACGTGAAATTTAACTTCTTTCAATAAACTTTGGCCTCGGCAGCCTGAGACAAACGGCACGTCCACGTTTTAGTTAAACAGATTAGTAAGGACAGTCTTTATTACAGCACACTTCAAAAAGCACCCTTTACATATTATGTACAACTGGAAGGCAACGACAATGCTTAATGCAGTTCACATTCTTGGCGCTAGATAATCCTACCACTAG
Organism: Dermacentor silvarum; assembly: GCF_013339745.2. NCBI lineage: Eukaryota > Metazoa > Arthropoda > Arachnida > Ixodida > Ixodidae > Dermacentor > Dermacentor silvarum. The sequence continues at coordinate 1,134,381 of NC_051158.1, forward strand.
CACGCCATCGTGCCTTATAACTTCTTACTTTATATGTGTCACACGACATGCAAGTTTGATGTGTTCAAATAAAAGGAAAAGGCAACTAGTATATTAAAGATGTATGCAGGTTTCTTGTGCACACTGGCGGAAAACTCAATTAAAGAAATTTAATAGATCACGTGCCAACATGAGTACATAAGAGCGTGACAAAAAAAAAAAACACCGCATATCCACGGGGTGAATGATGATGAGTGGGCGAAGGTCCGGAGGGAATCATCGGTAAACCGTGAATCTTCCGTGTAATTCGCCCAGTCTCGCCGCACTAAATCGAACGATTGACTTCCACCAATGACACGCGCCATATGTGACGTCATTCCTATTTTATAACAGCGCCCTTCATTATAATTGCACCATCTCCCGCTTAAGGAGATGCTAGCACAAACGCGTTAGAAACGTGCAGTACTCTCTAGTAAGGGGGAGAGGCCACAGCGTCTTACGCAGCCGTTTACACATGCCGGAACGTGCACCGCGTTTGCCGACGCCATCAGATGACTGCTGAGAGAGTATAACCCCCGTATTCATAAACGCTCCTCGACTTGAACTTGACTTGCCACCGCCTTCAACGCGTTTCGAACGCGCTGCCCAAGGCGGTGGCA
>NC_051158.1:1135118-1157349 GCF_013339745.2 Dermacentor silvarum
CCAGAAGCCACGTGAGCTCCATGCGAGTGTTTGTAAAAGATGAAGTGAACCAAAACTCCGGTCCAACTTTCCTTTTGCTAACACCGCGCCTGTACCTTCTGTACACCACCGTGCGACCTACGCAGAAGTGTTGAGACAGCCTGCTTCGTCCCCGCCGCTGTTTGTCCAGGCCGCTCATCCGGTTGCACTTCCACCAGCCCACCGGTGCCGTACATCGAGGAACCACGACGCCCCGTTTCACCATTTCACCATGCCGCTCCTCCGATTGTGCTTCCGCAGGAGCAACCAGTACATTACGCCGACGATCGACGCATGTCCCCTCGGAAGTCAGATGTTTGGCGCACTCCGGATCGTCGTCCTCTGTGCGTCCACTGTGGTGAGGCAGATCATTGTACCGCCACTGCCCATACCGACGCCTTGGGTTGCGGGGCTTTTCCGCCTAACTCGCCACCACCCCGACTGGGCCAACGACCTCGGACATTGAAGAATTTCTCGCTCAGCAACGCATGCCACAGCCTACCGGGCGGCAGTCGCGCTCGCCGTCGCCAAGGCGATTTTCACCATCGCCTCAGCGGTATTCGAGCAGACGGTCGCCAAGTGCCCGCCGGGAAAACTAACTCCAGCGACCTTTGGGGCGAGGCCGCTGGCAGTCGACGCGCTGAAGACCTCCGATCGACGCGAGTAACGAAGGGTACCGGACCGACATCAACTGCAGCTGAACGGAATGACCGGCTTTCGCTCGACATACCTGTGGTGATTGACGGGTTATGCGGTTAGCGCTTTAGTGGATACCGGAGCGGACTATTCTATATTAAGCGGGAAGATGGCGACGTTTCTGAAGAAAGTAATTACACCTTGGCATGGTTCGCAGATTCGTACGGCTGGTGGTCACGTCGTTACTCCACTGGGAACCTGCACGACAAGAGTTCGGATTCGAGGATCGACATTCGTGGCGAGTTGCCTTGTCTTACGAGAATGCTCCCGCGGACGTCATTCTCGGAGTTGACTTCCTGCAGGAATACGGCGCTGTTATTGACTTACGGGGAGGTGTAGTCACGTTCTCAGCCGACCAAGCAATCGACACAAACGCCGACAAACGACGTGACGATGCGCTACGTGTTTTCCGCCGAAAGTGTTACGCTTCCTCCACGAGCCAGTGTTCTAGTCGAAGTGATGTGCGGTGGATTGCGCGAAGGTGGAGTGGTCGCAGAAAGTAACTTAGCGTATCTACTGACGCAAGGTGTTTGTGCGGCCAGAAGTGTGCTACAGCTTCGTGATGGCCGATCTAAGTTGCTAGTCACCAACTTTAGTAACGAGCATCGACACCTTTTCCGCGGTACTTCATAGCGTTTGCCGAAGAAATAGAACACGTTGCTGAATGTTTTGCCTCTGAACCAGTGAGGATGGCTGACAAGGCACTGGGCAACGTCGACATTAATTCAGAGTTGTCTCAAGACAAACAGGCAGCACTGCACGCGCTCTTGCTTGAATTCCGGGCATGCTTCACAAGCTCGTCTTAGGTGCGCCAGACTTCAATTACTAGGCACAGGATCATCACATGCGACGACGCACGCCCGATACGCCAGCAGCCCTACCGGGTGTCGGCAAAGAAACGCGAAGCGATTCGTACGCAAGTACAAGAGATGCTTGAAGACGGCGTGATCGAACCTTCCAACAGCTCATGTTCGTCTCCGGTCGTGCTTGTCGAAAGGAAGACGGAACGCTACGCTTTTGCGTCGACTACCGGAAGCTCAACAACGTAACTAAAAAGGACGTGTACCCACTGCCACGTATCGACGAATCTTTAGATGGACTGCGGCATGCCCAGTACTTTTCGTCACTCGACTTGAAAACGTGGATACTGGCAGATCAAGGTAGACGAACGAGACCGCGAGAAAGCGGCCTTTTTGACTCCCGACGGCCTTTACGAATTTCGAGTGCTCCTTTTCGTTTGTGTTCAGCCCAAGCTACTTTCCAGCGAATGATGGATACTGTCCTCGCTGGATTGAAGTGGCAGACTTGCCTTGTGTATCTTGACGACGTAGTTGTCTTTTCTGAAACATTTGAGCAACATCTTCATCGCCTGCGGCATGTGCTAGAAGCGCTCCGATCGGCTGATCTCACGCTTAAACCAGAAAAGTGCCACTTCAGTTATGAAGAGCTCAAGTTTCTTGGACACGTCGTCAGCGCCAAAGGAGTTCGACCCGATCCCGAAAGCTTGCCGCTGTAGCAGCTTTTCCTCCTCCTGCCGACAAGAAGGCCGTCCGACGCTTCCTGGGCTTGTGTGCGTATTATCGCCGCTTCATTGACAACTTCTCGAAGATTGCGGAACCCCTGACTCGCCTTACCAGGGATGCCACGCCATTTACCTGGACGCATGACCAACAGACGGCCTTCGCTGACCTACGACAACGCATGCAGTCAGCACCCGTCCTGGCACATTTCGACGAAGAGGCTGAAACCGAGGTGCATACTGACGCCAGTAACATCGGCCTTGGCGCAGTACTCGTCCAACGTCAAGATGGCATTGAAAGAGTAATTGCTTATGCTAGCCGCTCGCTGTCCCGTGCCGAGGCGAACTACTCTACTACAGAAAAAGAGTGTCTCGCGGTCGTCAGGGCGATCACGAAGTTTCGCCCTTATCTCTACGGCCGCCCCTTCAAAGTGGTGACAGACCACCATGCTCTATGTTGGTTGGCGAACATACGCGATCCTTCAGGACGACTGGCACGGTGGAGCTTGCGGCTACAGGAATTTGACGTCACTATAGTTTATAAGTCTGGCCGCAAGCACGAAGACGCCGACACGTTGTCGCGTGCTCCCGCCGAATCTGTCAGTCGACAGTCAGAGGACGACGACGGCTTCCTGGGCGCCCTCACTACGTCGGACTTGGTCAGATGGCAGCGTGACGACGCTGAAATTCGACCTCTAATCGACCACTTATAGGGCGGTCAAACAACCATACCACGCCATCTACGTCGCGTCTTGACGTCCTTCTGTCTACGAGACCATGTGCTGTACAAGAAGAACGCCCGCCCGAATGACCGAGCCTACCTCCTAGTAGTTCCCAAAGACTTGCGGGACGATATTCTTTTCGCTTGCCACGACGAGCCTACATCTGGCCACCTCGGCTCCTCACGAACGCTTGCTAGAGTGCGCGAGATGTATTACTGGCCCGGGCTGTCGGCAAGCGTCAAACAGTATGTTAAAGGCTGTCGTGAATGTCAGCGGCGAAAGTCAGCACCCCTGAAGCCCGCCGGGTTATTGCAACCCATCGAACCACCTCATAAGCCATTCAACCAAGTCGGCTTGGACATTCTTGGGCCGTTTCCTCTATCAACCGACGGCAACAAGTGGGTGATTGTCGCCACTGACTATTTAACCCGCTATGCTGAGACAGAGGCGCTCCCACGAGCCACGGCTTCTGAGGTAGCGCAGTTCTTCATGTGTCACATTGTCTTGCGCCATGGTGCCCCATCCATTGTTATCACAGACAGAGGAACGGCGTTCACGGCACAGCTCATGGACGAAATTTTTCAACTAAGCAACACCAGGCATCGAAAGACGACCGCTTACCATCCGCAGTCCAACGGCCTTACGGAGCGACTAAACAGGACCATCACAGACATGATCTCTATGTATATCGACGTCCAGCACAAAACATGGGATCGTATCCTGCCTTATGTGACCTTCGCGTATAATACCGCCGTACAAAAAACAACGCGCTTCACACCATTTCGCCTCGTCTACGGCCGCGAAGTACAGACGATGCTGGACGCTATGCTTCCGTGCCACGACTCCGAGCACCTAACTACTGACGCCTAAGAGTTTGCTGAGCGCGCTGAGGAGGCTCGCCAGCTCGCGCGGCTGCACATCGGTGAGCAGCAAGTCCCAGATGCACGGTGCTATAACATCCGTCACCGGCAAGTGCGCTACACTCCCGGAGACCAAGTGTTGGTGTGGACCCCTGTTCGCCGCCGTGGCCTTTGTGAAAAGTTGCTCAGCCGGTATTTTGGCCCATACAAAGTGCTGCGCCGCATTAGTGACGTGAACTATGAAGTCGTTCCAGACAATGCGGCGCAAATACGGCGTAGACAACCACCTAGCCCTGACGTCGTTCACGTCGTACGCATGAAGCCCTACGTTGCGCGTTCGTGATTTTTACGCTCCCATTTGCACCTCATGCGCTTACCTCTCTGTTTCTAGAGACGTAGAGAACTGTTTCTAGCTACGCTGCTGTAGCTATCACTGTGTTCTGTGCTCGAGCATTTTCATTGAGCGTGTTTTCTTTTTTTTGTTGTTGTTGTTGTTGTTTTTCCCCTTTCCCACACCACTTCTTGAGCATCGAGGCGATGCTCTTTCCGAGGAAGGGGGGAAATGTCACCTGTAGTAGTGGGAATAGGGCAAGCGCAGAGGCGCAAGAAGAACGAAGTGCGCGTGCTAACCGCCCCGCTCGATGGTTAGCTCTCGCCGCCATTTTGTCCAGAGCCCAGCTGCTCATAAATAAACGTCGTTAGCCCCCTTTGAAGGCGCGTGGCAATATCCCTACAGAGCCCTTCTTCCGTGTGGGCCTCGACCTCCTTGGCCCCTTTCCTATTTCTATGAAAGGAAACAAATGGATTGCTGTAGCAACATATTATGCCATGCGATATGCAATTACACGAGCGATGCCAACCAGCTGCGCTACAGATGTCGCCGACTTCCTACTATACGACGTCATCCTGCACCGCGGCGCCCCTCGCCAGTTACTCACGGAATGCGGCCGCTACTTTCTCTCGAAGGTCGTCGATGATCTGCTCCACTCCTGTTCTACAGAACACCAGCTCGCTACCGCATACCACCCTCAAACGAACGGCCTCACTTAACGACTCAATCGCACACTAACTGAAATGCTGGCCCTGTACGTTTCCGACGATCACCGCGACTGGGACGCCGCTTTACCGTACATCACTTTCGCATACAACTCGTCCCGTCACGATACTGCCGGATTCTCCCCATTTTACCTTTTGTATGGCCGCGGCCCCACCTTGCCCTTTGACACGTTGCTACCTTCCGCAGTACAATCATCCAGCACTGGTTACGCTCGCGATGCAATTGCCTTAGCCGCTCAGGCCCGAGAGGTCGCCCGTCATCGCCTCACAGTGTCGGAAGCTTCTCAAAAACGACGCTACGGCCTTCGGCACCGAGACCACCATTTTTCACCTGGTTCCCTTGTCCTTCTCTGGACGCCTTCACGTCGCGTCGGCTTGTCGGAAAAACTACTTTCCCGTTATTCTGGTCCATACCAGATCTTACGACAACTGTCCGACGTGACATACGAGATCGCCCCAGTCGGTCAGCTTTCAGTGCCTCCCAACATCACCAGCGATGTTGTTCACGTCGCCAGGCTCAAGCCCTAAGTCCCTCCATTAAGCGACGCTCCATAACCTGCACCGGGACGGAGCTAACCCCACCGGGCGGGCGATGTTACGATGAAGGGAAAGAAGAAGGTGACGCGAACGAGAGGTAAACGAAGACTCTGGCTGTTGCCTGAACGCCATATATTTCGCTTGTAAATATACATTCTTCTACACTCGTAGGCCTGCTTTCTTCCTGCAACAATATTGCCCTGCTTATCTTTCAATGAATACATCTTGCCTTGTCCTATTCCAAGTTTTCTTCTGATTTTATGCTGCGTCCATGTTTTACGCCTTGCTCAATCTTTTCCGCGTTATAATACCGAATATCTCTGGCTTTCTCCTTGTTGATCAGTTTTGACAGTTCAGCGACTTAATATCGGATCTCTTAGTTGGACACTTTCATGCCTTGTCGTTTCTTATTAGGGCCTTTGTTTCTTGTGAGAGCTCACCTACTGGTTGCCCATGGTGCCTTACCTCCCACTTCAATTGCTGCTTCTGAGAGCCGTCCAGTTGCGGTTTCATTCATTACCTCTATGTTGTCTTCATCTTTCTGTTCTGCAGCTGCATATTTGTTTGCGAGCACTAGCCTGAATTGGTTGGCTTTTGCCCTTACTGCTTCTAGGTTGGCCTGTTTCTTCTTGACTCATTTTACTCTTTCTGTCTTCAAACTCAGCGAAATAATAGACATCCTTAACCTATGGTCGCTGCACTTTACCTTGCATAACACTTACACATCTAGCACTATTATGGGATCGGCAGAGAGTATGAAATCTATTTCATTTATTGTTTCTCTATTAGGGCTTTTCTAGGTCCACGTCCTGTTTCTACGCCTCCTGAAGAAGGTATTCTTAATACGGAGCCTATTCCTTTCCGCGAATTCTACCAACATCTCTCCTGTAGTGTTCCCAGAATCGATGCCGTAGTTGCCGACTGCTTGTTCACCAGCCTGCTTTTTCTCACTTTCGCATTGATATCGCCGATGACTGCAGTATACTGACTTTGCACTTTTCTCATCGTTAATTGAAAATCTTCATAAAACCATTCTATTTTTTCGCCCTCATGACTTGAGGTGAGGGCATAGGCTTGTAATACCTTCAATATATACCTCCTATTCACCTTGATTACGACGATCGACTGCTACCCTCTCATTAATGCTGTAGAATTTATCTATCTTGCCCGCTATGTCCTTATGGATTAAAAATCTTACCCCGCATTCTCTCATCTGGCAGACCTCTGTTGCAGATGACGTGGACGTTAGTCAGAACTTTATAGTTCTGAACAGTTCTTCTAACATCTGTAAGGCCAATAATATTCCAGGCAATGACTGCTAATTCCTCAAACAGCGCTGTTATAAGCTAGCCTCAGTCGAGAGGGTTTGCATGTTGAACGTTGCCAGGTTCAGTTTCCAGTGACTCAGCACTAATACTGACTCAATACAATACTAACGCATTACCAACTATTGTCATCGTTAGATGAGCTCTGCCGCAATTTTTTTCTACTGAACTCAATAGTTTCAAAAAAGCCTCTGTTCCCTTATTTCATTGAACAAACGATCCTCGGCAATTCCTTCCAACGTGGTGCTCGTCTGCAAACACGCAAAACTTTCCACTGACCAGCTGGCAAACGAGAAGAAAACGGCGGCTGCGAGTTTCTCCAGATGGCTGTGCCCTCGACAAGTAAACTTCAAGAATATACAAGAGTACTTCCATGTCTATGGCTTTCGAGATAGTATCATGATTGCCGCACACGCCGCCGAATCTCAAGGCCAAGCTCAGCTCATACAACTTCTCTTGTTAGTGCCGACAGGAACAAAAAATTAAAAACTAATCTGAGGAACATTGTCCGACTGCTACCAATACCTTGCTGTCAATGCATCATGAGAAAAATCGAAAACAAAAGCATCCATCATTTCAGAACGAATAGGCTGTAATTAACAATGCAAGATCACGAAATGGTGTATACCGAGAAACTGGCATTTTGATGGATGCCGCCATGATCCCCTACACCATGTATTCTTACGTGTGCTAGCGTTGAATATAAATGAAGGAAAGCGTACGCATTCATATTGTTACCTGTAGCTGATGCCCAAAGCTATTTACAATTTATTTAGACGGAAGCCAACGGAGGCCATGATGGCGATGCCATATCAAGCGGGAACACGTCGTCGAACAGCCTGCCACACGGTGGCAGGCTGTTCCGTATCAATATCATCATCATCATCATCATCAGCCTATATTTTATGTCCACTGCAGGAGGAAGGCCTCTCCCTGCGATCTCCAATTATCCCTGTCTTGCGCAAACGTGTTCCAACTTGCGCCTGCAAATTTCCTAACTTCATCACCCCATCTGGTTTTCTGCTGACCTCGACTGCGCTTACCTTCTCTTGGTATCCTTTCTGTAACCCTAATGGTCCATCGGTTATCTATCCTACGCATTACATGTCCTGCCCTGCTCCATTTCTTCCGCTTAATGTCAACTAGAATACCGGCTATCCCCGTTTGTTCTCTGATCCACACTGCTCTGTTCCTGTCTCTTAACATTAGTCCTAAGATTTTTCGTTCCATTGCTCTTTGTGCGGTCCTTAACTCGTTGTCGAGCTTCTTTGTTAACCTCCAAGTTTCTGCCCCATATGTTAGCACCGGTTGAATGCAATGATTGTACACTTTTGTTTTCAACGACAGTGGTAAGCTCCCAGTCAGGATTTGCCAATTCCGGTCGTATGCACTTCAACCCAATTTTATTCTTCTGTGAATTTCTTTCTCGTGATCAGGGTCCCCTGTGATTAATTGACCTAGATAAACGTACTCCTTTACAGACTCTAGATGCTGACTGGCGATCCTGAATTCTTGTTCCCTTGCCAGGCAATTGAACATTATCTTTGTCTTCTGCATATTCATCTTCAAGCCAATTCTTACACTTCCACGATTAAGGTCCTCAATCATTTGCTGTAATTCGTCTCCATTGTTGCTCAATAGGACAATGTCATCTGCAAACCGAAAGTTGCTGAGATATTCGCTGTTGATCATCACTCCTAAGCCATCCCAGCCTAAGAGCTTGAATACTTCTTCTAAGCATGCAGTGAATAGCATTGGAGAGATTGTGTCTCCTTGCCTCACCGCTTTCTTGATAGGGAACTTTCTACTTTTATTGTGGAGAACCAAGGTAGCTGTGGAATCCTTGTAGATATTTGCTAAGATGTTCACGTAATCGTCTTGTACTCCTTGATTATGCAATGCCTCTATGACTGCTGGTATCTCTACTGAATCAAATGCATTTTCATAACTATGAAAGCCATATAGAGAGGTTGATTGTACTCCGCAGATTTCTCGATTACCTGATTGATGACATGGATATGATTCATCGTAGAATATCCCTTCCTGAAGCCAGCCTGTTCTCTTGGTTGACTGAAGTCAAGTGTCTACATCCTGCACTGTGCTTGGATCGGCAGAGACTATGAAATCTATTTCATTCCTTGTTTCTCCATTACGACTTTTCCAGGTCCACTTCCTGTTGCTGCGCTTCCTGAAGATGGTATTCGTTATTCGGAGCCTATTCCTTTCCGCGAATTCTACTAACATCTCTCCTCTTGCATTCATAGAATCAATGCCGTAGTTGCCAATTGCTTGCTCACCAGCCTGCTTTTCCCCCACTTTTGCGTTGAAGTCGCAAAAGTATACAGTATACTGAGTTTGTACCTTTCTCATTGATAATTCAACATCATCATAAAACTGTTCTGTTTCTTCATCATCGTGGCTAGAGGTTGGAGGGTAGGCTGGTACTACCTTCATTTTGTACCTCCTATTCAGCTTTATTACGACGACTGCTACCCTCTCATTAATGCTGTAGAATTCACCAATGTTGCCCGCTATGTTGTTATGGACTAGAAATCCTACCCCGGATTCTCTCTTATCTGGAAGACCTATGTAGCAGAGGACGTGGCCGTTAGTCAGCACTGTGTAAGCCGTATCAATATATTGACTATTTAACATAATATATATTTCAGGAACGACCTTTACTTTGATAAATGAAGACGTTCGCTCGACATTTCGAACAAAATACCGCTGGAAACTAGATGCGTTGAATCTTTTCCTTACCCAACGAAAGCGTTCCTTTCGTGAGCATGGATGGAAGGGGCTTTACGAACACACTTGCTTCCGCTATGCATCCTTCACGGTAAGAACGCAAGAAGTGCTCCTCACATATCCTTAGGCAATGGAATCGTCGTCCTGCACTGTTTCGTCGTTCCGATTTCACCTGATAGTTGCCTTTGCTTTATATTTATATCATGATGCTTCGTCATCAAGGTATTTGTGACAGTCGGACACGGTTTCTCCATCTATTCTCAGTTTTTAGCAGCGGAGCTGTTTAGGCCGAGCGTTAGTCCGTAACATGCGAACAGAATATGTGGGCCGATCCCAGCGGTAGCGCAGAAAGGGTCCAAGCGCAATGGCACATACCGCTGTGAACTAGCGAAGCTGAGCCCGTTCGAAGTCTAGCGAGCCATGTTTGGGACTACTTAAGCTTAGGCAGCCACTGAATGCCAATCCATAGCCAATAAACAGCTAATCGATAATCGATCAAAACTCAACAAATTACAGAAAATGCTGGGGATGACTTGGTAGTGCTTAGACTAGCCCAAATACGTTGCCAATACCTTGCGATAGCCAATCGATAGCCAACCAATAGCTCATCGATAATCAATCAATAACAAATATATTCCGGAAAATGCTGCCGATGACTTGGTAGTGCTTAGTCTAGCTCAAATACGTGGCCAATACCGATTGAAACTCGATACTCGGACAGCATGGCGGCCGGCGGTTTAGGAGCCAAGCGCCTTATGCGCCAGCGCTGTCGGTGTCTCCCGTCGTCGTCGTCGTAGTCACGGTTAGGAAGCGGCTCGTGCTCGCGCTCGGCACGCGCTCGTGGCTCCCGCGTTCGTCGTCGCCTTCCACAAATGGATACGTTGCCGCTCATCATTCCAGCGTCGAATTTCACAGCTCTTCGGTCGTCGTAATGGTATGCCGATTATGGGCCATTGCGTAAGTTTCACGTTAGTGTAGCTGCATTCTTCTCAATGGGCAATTTGACATTTACGCATAAAATTTAATTCACCGCTCAAACCGAGCCTATGACTTAACTCGTGCTAACTGTAATAACTAATAAAAAACGCTTTACCTCGGCCACGCCAGGCTTGAAACAGCGAAGTTTGGCGATCGTAGCCCAGAATTTTCTGGAAGTGCGCGCGTACTTTTCATCTTATTACTCATGATGATGATAATGTTTTCTCGCGCGTCTCGGACTTGTGGCCGTCACGGCGCGTTGCTTAGCGCAGCTTGCCACACCGACACTGCGTTTCAATGCCGACACCGTGTTCCACCTCGTTGTAAGGCCGACAACGCGTTCCACCAGACCTACTCCGTGAATGCGTCTCTCTCTCTCTCTCGCTCTTTGAGTATCGCGTTTCAATTGCTAAGCACTCTATGTACATATGCGTATTTAGTGAGATGACACATAAATACCCCGCTCTAAATTATCCAAAGAAACACTGATATCTTACAAAGAACAGATATAGAACAAATCATGTAAGAAGGTGATGTTCAAGTGAACTCGCAGTCCTTTTTTCACCTCATTGACTTTTAATAGTCTGACTTGCACTGACAATGGAACAGAATTGACACAACTTTGGTGTGGCTTAACACCCACGCCAATTAATATATGTTGGACATGGCACAGACAAATGTTTCCAGAGATTGTATTTAAATTCCTTAAGTTAGGGTGATCACAGCTACAGCAGCATTCGTCACTAAAGGCATCGCACTGCACGTAACACTTATTTATTTATTTATTTATTTATTTATTTATTTGTACATACTGCAGCTCTATCGGGCTGTGGCAGGAGTGGGTGTGAAAAGCAGAGGAATGACAAATAATAAACAATAAAGGCAATACGAACAATACAAATCAAAACTATTCAATGGCTGCTACGAATAAGTTTAAAGGAAGAGAACGAGTAGGACCAGGCAAACAATTCCAGTATTCAATTATACGGGGAAATAAACTGTATTTAAAAGTGTCCGTACGGGCAAAATAAGGCGCGATGTTTAGGTGATGGTAACTTCTAGTACTAGATGGTTTTGCAGGAGGTAGATAATTATCTGAAGATATACGCCAAGAGGAGTTAATAATGCAATGCAAAAACTTCAGTGATTCCGTGCGTCGGCGGTCTGAGAGCGGTTGCAAGCCTAGGGATAAAAGCGCTGTAGAGGGTGAAAAATCCCTGTCGTACCTACGGCATATGAAGCGGATCGCTTTCATTTGGATGGCCTCAATCTGACTAATGTGGCATTGTTTGTGTGGATTCCAGACAGGAGTAGCATACTCTAGTATAGGCCGGATTAGCGATTTATACATGAGTAGTTTAGTGTCCCTTGGGGCTGTGGTCAATGTGCGGCGCAGATAGCCTAACTTTTTCAATGCCTTTGAGGATATTAAATCTATGTGCTTCGACCAAGACATACTTGGTGTGAAAACAAGACCAAGGTATTTATATTCACTAACGCTCTGAATTGGAGTATTATTAACTTTGTAAGTGAAAACGGAAGGCGTCGTTTTATTAGTGAAAGTCATAACAACCGTTTTACGGATGTTAAAGGTCATTTGCCAGGTAGAGCACCAAGAGCTAAAATTAGAAAATAATTTTTGAAGCTGTAAATGGTCCTGAAACAAGGAAATTTTATGATATAATACACAGTCATCAGCATACAAATGTATATTTGAGGTTATGTGTTGAGGCAAATCATTTATAAAGACCAAGAAAAGCAACTGACCCAGCACGGAACCTTGTGGCACTCCTGAGGGCACCTCTGCCACCCTGGAATTAGCTTTGTTAAAGGACACAAACTGAGATCGATCGGAAAGAAAACTAGAAATCCAGCTGAGAAGGCGGGGGTTATTAAGGATTGCGTCAAGTTTATACATCAATTTCGAATGAATCCCTGTATTGAATGTCTTTGAAAAGTCAATGAAGATTGCGTCAATTTGGTTACCCGCGTCGAGGTTAATACAAATGTCATGTGTAAATTTACTTAGCTGAGTTAATGTGCTGAACCCACGTCTGAAGCTGTGCTGGACATTAGTTAGTAATTTATGTGACTCAAGATATTCCATAATGTGCTTGCAAATAATGTGCTCTAATATTTTACATGAATAAGATGTTATAGAAATTGTTCTATAATTAGATAAAACGTGTTTGTCACCGGTCTTGAATAAAGGAAGAACTTGAGCCATTTTCCAGGATGAGGGTACTGTAGAGGATGCCAGGCACTTGCGGAATATGACAGTGAGGTAGCGACAGGTCCATAATGAGTACCATACCAAAACAAGTTAGCGATGCCATCTGGCCCTGCAGACTTCTTAATATCGAGTTTCAATATTAGGTTCAGCACACCTTCTTCGGTAATGTTAATTTCATTGATGGATACGTCGCTACGAGCAATGGTGTCTGTTTGGATGACGTTATTGTCACGAATGAAAACGGACTGGAAATACTCATTAAAAGCGTTTGATATATGAAGTGGATCATTGGTAAAATCATTGTTAGTCACCATAGAAGTAGCCGTCGTATCACGTGGCATGACAGACGACCAAAATTTACGCGGGTTGGTTTTTAATAGGTCCTGCACCTATGGCGTGCCACACACCATAACGACAGACAGAGGGAGACAATTCGAATCGTCCCGCTTTCGGGCTCTCTCCCGACTTTTAGGCGCAACACACATACGAACTACGGGCACATGGAAGAAGAAATCCTTAGTGCGGTTAATTTTCAGTCTAAGCTCCTCTTTTGCCTTAACGAAATTCATGGCTGCTTGATTGTTTGAGCGCCTCTTACAGCTGAGTCTATTTACTCGACGTGTCAGATGCAATACATCTCGCGTCAACCAGGGAATTTTCCCATTTTCTTCTTTGTTTTGAAAGAATTAAAACACTGAATACTTTTTTTAACCACGCATTCGAAATAGGTTACCAATGCGTTAACATCACAAGTAGAACTTAGTGCGACGAATTCTTCAAAACCATCAGACAGAGTGTCTATTATTGAAACATAATCAGCGCGATTAAAATCTGGAAATGTAGAGAAAACGAAATTCTGCTTAGTAACAGAGAAATTTAAGGAGACAAGAACGGCCTGGTGATCTGAAATTCCCTGAATGACAACACTTCTGTAGCCTTTTGCAACAATGTTAGAACTAACGAAAACCAAATCAAGCAGAGCACCACATAGTGTAGGTTTATCGGTAATCTGGACAAGGTCGAATAAAAGGGAAAAGGCAACTAGTTCTCTGTTTATGGAAGTCTCTTTCGCAAGGGTTAATGTAGGCCAATGAATGCCGGGGGCGTTGAAGTCATCCATGCAAATGAGGTTACCCGTATTTAGCTGCTGCTCGTTAATATAGCGACTAAGCGTTACAACGTGGTCTACAGAGGAACTTGGTGGACGGTAAAGCGCGCCTATCACGACATGTGCTTTGTCTAGATAAAGTTTACACCAGACTGATTCTATGTCACCTGGTGGTGACAATCGTGAAAACTTGAGATCCGATCGAAAAAGCAACGCAACGCCTCCACCTTTGGAATGACGCCGATCTGCGCGAACCGAAACATAGCCAGGAGGAGTGAACTCAGAGTCCAGTATATCATCATGCAGCCAACTCTCTGTGATACCAACCACATGAGGCGAGTGCGCAGAAGATAAAGACAGAAAGTCTCCGAACTTGTTAGTTATGCTCCTGGCATTGAGGTTTAAAATTGAAAGGTTACAATTGGAATTACGGGGCAGTCAGGGGAAGTGGAACGTAGTGACTCAGAAGGTTCAGCTGCAGGAGACGAATCAGGCGGTGTTGAACGATATGTTCTGTTATTAAGAGATTTCGGGTCTCTGATAAGGGCATTGGGCACACCATCCCAATTGTAGCGCACTTTGTCGATAAAAACGTAATCGTAGCGTAGCTTGGCAACGGAGCTTTGTCGTCGAAGAGGTGCTGAGGCGTCCCAAATTTTTTTCCGCACTGCACGAACGCTGGCTGAAAAATCTTCAGTGATGTAATATTTAGATCTTTTAAGCTTCGATACGTTTTTCACCACCGCAGACTTTTCCCGGAAATCCAGCAGCTTAAGAATAACTGCAGGCGTGGACGCTCTCTGCGCTTTCCGCCGATCCTGTGGCAACGCTCAGTATGTGGGGGCGTGATTTGCAATATACTAGAAAATATCTGTCCAACCCCATCTAAGCACCGGAAACAGACGCCATGGCATTCCAATTAACTTCATCCTGTTTACTCTCATTGGAAGAAATATATTATCCCTGGAAGTAAATATTTCTTTGCTATGACTTTCCGTGATATTGTCTCGCATGCTGAGTGTCAAACTTCCGAAAGTGATACATTTCCTAACAGCCGTCGATCACCTATACGTTACTTGTCCTTGCAGACGGACGTGACCTTGACAAAGATTTAAGTGGCGATTATTACATATTTGGAGCTAACACCACCTGTTTCGTTATGGGTCTAGTGGGAAAAACGAAATCAAAAGGTAAGACAGCTTGTTTCGAGCTTCTAATTTAAACGACTGGGATCTGCATGAAACAACGTCGATGCTTTTAAACAATTTCATTCCCACATTAGGCCACGTGATAAGACAGGTGCATAAAAAAACAAACAAACAAGAGCAATCGGCAATGTTTCAGCCTTTTATTGTAAACTCTTCTGGGTGTTGTTTAGGTGTCCCTTGTTTCTTTGAAGTTTTAAAATGTATAGCTATTTCTGCCTTTCACTTTTTCGATCATATATGGGCATAAATTACGTTCTAAAATTTCTTACCAGCATTTCAGAGCGAATTCTTTTCATCATTATTTTTATTTATTTATTTATTTATTTATTTATTTATTTATTTATTTATTTATTTATTTATTTATTTATTATACCCTCAGGGTCAACACACATTACAGAGGGGAGTGGTATAAAATAAAGAACAACAAAATTTCAACTACAAGAAGCAGCACAATGTTTCTAGTTATACGATAATGGTTATGAAGAGGCAGAATACATGTTACAAAAAATACTATAAATACAATACAAAGAAGCAGTCCAGTGTTTCTAATTATACAATAATTGCTATAAAGAGGCAAAATACAACAAGATGTTACAATGCATTCGTTAATGAAGTCACAAATTTTTCTTTATCTGAGATTGTTACTAACAATTTGGGAAGGCAATTCCAATCATTTCATGTGCGTGGTATGTATGACTGTAGGAATGGTTCTGTTTTACACAACAGAATACCAACTTTATGAGCATGATCCAGATGGTGCGAAACGTAATGGGGAGGAAGTATCAGTAAATCGCGCAGGTAAGGATGATGATACAGTTTGTGAAAAAGGCTTAAGCGAAGCATCGCACGCCGAGAAGCAAGCGTAGGTAGTTTAAAGTTAGCTTTCATTACCGTGATGCTCGAGATTCGTTGTAATTAGAGAGTATAAAACGGACCGAATTATTTTGCACCATTTCTAGCGAATGTACCAAATTATTATGATGCGGATCCCAAACCGAAGCGGCATATTCTAACTTAGGACGAATGAGCGTTTTATATAGCATTAGTTTGAGAGACGAAGGCGACTTTGCAAGTTACGACGAAGATATCCGAGCATGCGACTAGCGTTGCAGACAACATGAGAGATGTGAGTATCCCATGTTATATTCCTACTGATGTGAACTCCGAGGTACTTATATGAAGATACGCTGTCGAGTAGTGCATTATTTAGGTGATAAATAGGTAAACTAGTAATCGTTCTAGACACTCTCATGAATTTGCATTTTTTAGTGTTCCATAAGCCAGGTGTTACACCACTCAAAGACGGCGTTAATGTCAGCTTGAAGAAGAGCGGCGTCATTTGGACCTGTTATTTCTCGGAAAATTACGCAGTCATCGCCAAACAAATGAAAGGATGAGGAAATGCAAGATGGTAAATCGTTAATATAAGTGAGGAAAAGAAGAGGGCCGAGGACTCAGCCCTGCGGTACACCAGAATGGACTGTGCATTTTTCAGAATTCGCGCCGTTAGCTGAAACAAACTGAGAACGGTTAGCAAGAAAACTTTCAATCCACATTAAAATGCAGGGATCGAGGTTAAGCAGTCGTAATTTATAAATGAGCAGTTTGTGACACACTTTGTCAAAGGCTTTCGAAAGGTCAAGAAAAATGCAGTCAGCCAAGGACCTATTGTCAGGAATGGTGTTTAGTTTGTGTACAAAAAGTGTTAATTGAGTTTCACACGAGTATGACTTGAGAAATCCATGCTGCGATGGTGCGAAAAATGAATGTGATTCCAAGAACGTAGCTAGGTGAGAAGCCAAGATATGCTTTAGTATCTTGCAAGGTATACTTGTGAGCGAAATTGGTCTGTAATTTAGAGGGGAATGTTTATTGCCTGATTTATGGATTGGAATTACCTTCCTGACCTTCCACTCGAATAGAAGAATACCATCGTGCAATGATTCCTAGAAAATTTTAGTTAAGATGATTGATGTGTAGCAAACTGTGCTTTGTAGGAACTTCACATTAATCTGATCACAACCCGGCGCAGAGGACGGTGTTAGGGACCTAATGATGCTTGCGACACCATCATAGCTGATAATGAGAGGGAACATTATATCATGGTCATATGGTCGTAGGTGTGGCGGGGTGGAATGGCTGGGTAACGAAAAATGTTTTGCGAAGACTTCATTTAGTACTCCGGGACACTGGTTAGCCTGTATAGCGTCACCATTAAGGTCACTGAGCGCTATTACATTATCGTCTTTAAGATTAACCATGCGCCAAAATTGTTTAGGGTTAGTTTTAAGCATAGAAGGTAATGTGCTGCTTAGGAAGTTATCTTTGGCGTCCTTTAGGGCCTGCGCGTACTCATCGGCGCTCTGTTTGTAGGCTGACCAACGAGCATTGGTACGGCTTAGTTTAGCTGATGTAAACAGGCGCTTTTTTTTTATTAGACAAGCGTTTGAGGTGACGATTATACCATGTTTTTTTTGGATTAGAGGTGATTGTGTAAATAGGGATGTGCCTGTCTATTAATTCAGTCACTTTACTAACAAAGATACACCAGTTTGACTGAACATTACGGCATTCAAATTCACGCAAGTATTCATCAAGGAATACTGCGAGTCCATTATTAATTGAGAGAAAGTCAGCCTTGTTATGATTTCTTAATGTCTTGATATTTTTAATCCGTTTAGGTTGCTCGAGGCAAACTTTAAATGAAAGTAGGCAATGATCACTGATACCTGGCAAGCATGTTATGTCGGAAATAAGATCGGGTCGGGTGGTAAAAACAAGGTCAAGTGTATTGGAAACAGATGTGGTTATTCTTGTTGGTTACTTAACGATCTGGATCAGTGAAAAGGTATTGCACAATTCCAAGAACTCTTGTGCCATAGAGGAGTTAGGATACGCTGTGGGGGGATCATTTTCCCACATAATATTCGGCATATTAAAATCACCAAGCAAGAAAATTGGCACTGTGGCGTGACGAGAGCAAACACTATGAATGGCATCGTGCAAATCGCTCACATATGTTGCAGTGAAATTTGGGGGCGATAGAATACACCCAAAATTATTTTTTGGTATGCTAGTTTTACGACTGTCAATACAATCTCCAAACTGGATGTAATTTTAATGCCATCTGAAGATAACCTTTTATTTATCGCCAGCAGTACACCGCCACCTTGGCGTGTATCGCGGTCACAGCGGTAAACAGAAAAATCGCACGAGTTAGTGAATAATTCATGATCCCCGATTTGTGGATGAAGCCATGTTTCGGTTAACGCGATAATGTCAGGTCCGCATATGTCAATGGCCGATTCCAGTGCAACGCCTTTGTTGATAATGCTTCGGATGTTAGTAAAAAGAAAGGAGGTATTTGATAGCTTGCGCTTGCTGACCCTTTCACGTTCCTATCTCACAGAGCGAGCAGTGGACGTCGACTGCCCGGTAACAGGTGTGCGTCCACGCGCATGCTCTGTATTGTCTGCAGCTCTGCGTGTTTGTGACACATTGACGTATCGGGTCGTAGACATATTGCTTCTTATTTATAATTAACTTTTTGTAACGCACTTGGTAGGCGGGTGCGCCAGGTTGATCTTTAGCAAACTGGAATAGTTTTCGCCTCACTCCACGTGTGGCTACACAAAAGTCTTCGCTAAGGCTTATATTTTTCTCTTTCAGTATTGCTCTTGCAGAAAGCACTTTTTCTTTTGATTTGAGATCAGAAAATTTGACAATCATAGGGCGGCATTTGTTTTGCGAATATGATCCTAAGCGATGCGCGCGTTCGATCGCGTTGTCTGACAGGGCGTCAAGCATACCTGTTAAGATGGCCCTTATCTTGGACTCGGATTGTTCCCACGATTCTTGAGAATCTGGAATGCCTCGAAGAATTAGGTTGTTGCGCCGGAAACGGTCCTCTTGCTCGTTCAGACGGGATTCTAGATGGCCAAGATGGGTGTCAACCGACTTGACTGAGTCCTCTACGTGATCAACAGCACGTTCTAGGAGCTCAATCGATTTCGTTTTTGTTACAAGTTCATCAAGCCTCTTCTGGATTGACGTAATTTGAGCTTCGATTTTCTTTTGGCTCGTCCTTATATCTTTAACATCAGTTGCCAACTCGTTCTGCACCTTTGCGGAATGAGTTGAGCGCGTATGAAGGTCTTTAATGAGGGTAAATATGACTGTCATCTTTTCGGAGGGATCATCAGGCAATGAATCCATATCGAGCAGGGCTTTAGTACGCCTGTCAGGGCCCGGATTAGCTTCCACATCACCAGAACGAAGTAACAAAAAAAGCATCGAAAAGCAATCACAGGCAATGTCAGCAAGCACTTCCGGGCACGGAAGCAGGACCAAACAACGATTATCATTTTTCTTAGCGTACAAAGAGTATGGCTTACACACCTGTAAAAGGCAGAAGCGTGGGAACTGAAGCATACTGCTCCTGGCCGTGCCTCCGTGCCCACTGAAGAGACCGTTGCACCGCCATCCATTTAAGTCCGTTCCTGGCTGTGACGTCATCGTGCAAGGAGACCATGCGCAGAAGGATGGGACGATAGCGCTTCTATCTGGGCCTGATTTCCCGTGCGGCTGAAGGTCAGGCAGTTGGTAACTGCAGTTGCGGGGCGGGAACGACCATGCACGTGCGGAACATGGCGAGGCTTGCAGCGGCAGAAAAGAAGCCAGGTAAGCCTGTAAAAGGCAGAAGCGTGGGAACTGAAGCATACTGCTCCTGGCCGTGCCTCCGTGCCCACTCATGACGCCATTTGACCGCGAGTTTATGGTGGGCTACCATGTTGTCAAGCCCTTTTATCCTCATTATCCTCAAACAACGTATATTGGCCATGTAGTCGTCGCGCGAACATTACTCACCATGCTAACTTCAACGCCTCTCCATAGTCGCGGAATTTGCACCGACATTCGCTACGTTAAAGAATGTCCAACAGCACCGCTGATGCCCTGAGACGTGTAGATGTGAATTCCCCTGCTTAATATCATGGCGTCTTCTTTGTGGTCGCACTCACGCTAGCAAGTGACTACAAGTTGTAGCATTTCGGTTCCTCCTCTTCACTACATGTGGAATACATACTTTTTGCAGAGTACAGTGGTATACTCTACAGCGATAACATTTTCTGGCTGCCACGTCTCTACATTCTTGAAATCCACTGCCGTGCCATGCTTGAATCTCTCCACGGGCCACGTCAAAAAGGAATCCGTCCTACGCAGGCACCTCATCGTTGGGCGCTTTCGGGTTGTCTTAGTGGCCACGAACGTACACGACTGGCTTCTGGCAGAGAGTAAAGGCGTACAATCACCCAAAGTTCAACCCGGCTTACTTTCTGCTAAACTCGGCTCCTCATGACGCCATGCATGTGAAAATTGTCGGCCAGTTGGCCGGGGATGGCCACGTGGTAACATGGGTATATTTACCTTCTCACGTGTGTCGAAACGTTTACACAGTGGCACGCCGTTAGTCGTATCTCTTACATGCATGCAGAGATAATAGCCGATGTCTTTTGAACTCAAGCGTGTTCTCCGCACTTTCGGTTTGCTGACTTGCACGCTGGGCAGGTTCCACAGATAGCATACACTGTAGTGGGGAAGAGGGTCACGAACTACTGAGAGAGGACAACGACGTCAGGCCGCCCGGAGAGCTTGAGACAGCGACCGACGCTCTTGGGCCAAGGCGGTTGTTACGTACGCGCTGTTCGTAAATAAACCCCCTGACACTTCGGTGTATTTGCTTGGTAATCTCCTAGTCTCCCAACCTGGGACTACGAAGCCGTACCCTGCCTCCAGCGCCCCAGCGATGGCGGAAGAAACCACTATCCAAGGCTCCTCTCAGATTCAACCCACCATCTGTCCCGGCGTGCTGCCTCAGCGTCATCCACCAATATTCAGCGGGACTTACGACCAAGACGTCGAGGACTGGTAGGCAACTTCCCAGAAGGTGAGCCCAGTCAACAAATGGGACGATGTGACTAGGATGACCAATGTCATATTTTACTTGACTGGCGTCGCCAGTCTATGGTTCCGCAATCACGAAGCGGGGATTCATAAGTGGGCCTCGTTCAAGACCACTTTTTCAGAAATCTTCGGCCGCACCGCGGTACGCAAGCTCCGCGCAGAACCGCGACTTCGTGAACGCGCTCAACAACCCGGTGAGAACTTCACCAGTTATATTGAAGACGTCGTCGACTTGTGTAAGCGTATCAACCCGTCGGTGCACGAGTCGGATAAGATCAAGCAAATCCTGAAAGGAATAGCCGATGACGCATTTAATATGTTATTGGCCAAAGACCCAAAAACCGTCACAGATGTCAGCTTGTGCCACAGTTTCGACGAATGGCGCAAGCAACGCGCCCAAACTCGACGCCCTCTGGAACAGAACGACTCAATCGCGGCCTTGACTCTGGGTGACCAAAATGCACTGTTGATTTAGATCAAGCAGTTCGTGCGTGAGGAGGTGGCCAGACAACTTCAATTTTGTCGAGCACGCCCGAGCCAGCACCGGCACAACATCTGGCCCCAGTCGTAGGACAAGTTGTACACGAAGAGGTCACTGACGCTTTGCCTTTCGCTCTTCCGCCACCTCCGGAGTCTGCGCCCTTGACGTACGCGCTGTAAGGAAGAAGTGCGTCGTGTAGAGCTCCACGGCCGGATCGCCAGCGCTACTGAAGTGGAGCTCGGGCTCGACGCTGTCCCTGGTGCGCCTGGCTAAACCTACGCTGATGTACCTTCCTGTCAGCGTCCTTTGTGTCGGCCACAGCCGTGCTAGACTTCCTTGTCATAATTGGTGGAGGTTTGCTGGGTCTCCTGTAATCCTGGAATTGCGCAGCCGGATCCTCCCTGCCATCATGACCTCCGCAAGCGCCACGAACTTACCACCACCTGCTCCCCAGTCCTCCGTGTGCCCCGGCACACTCCGTCAGCGGGACCCTCCCATCTTTAGCGGTACTGATAACCACGACGTTGATGACTGGCTATCATCATACGAACGCGTCAGCCTTAATAACAAATGGGATGACACCACGAAATTGACCACCGTCCCTTTTTACCCCACCGGAATTGCCCACTTGTGGTTTCGCAACCACGAAAGCGAAGTCCCAAGTTGGACTGTGTTCAAGACAAAGTTCAGCGAGGTCTTCGGCCGCCCTGCTGTTCAAAAGCTTCGTGCCGAACAGCGTCTGCAGTCGCGCTCTCAGCAGCCTGGTGAGACTTTTACGAGC
>NC_051158.1:1157449-1191826 GCF_013339745.2 Dermacentor silvarum
AAAAACATGCAATATTTTTATAAACTTAACTGAGATGAATCAGGATCATATCTCGCGATTCGATAATACGCAAAATACCATGAATGACAAACAAGCGAATGTTCCTATTGTTCCCTTTGTGTTCGTTAAATTATTTATGCAATAACTAACAATCTTAAGTGTAGTTTCAATTCAACTACCGCTGCACCTAAATTACCCATGAAACAGCGAAATAAGGTGTAAGTCAGTTTGCATGTATGCTGTCGAATAGAGCACTATAAGGCATGTTTCCTGGCTCATTGCCCTCGCTCAATAATTCGATAATATACGATCCTTCAAACATTCAGCTTACAAAGCAAGAATTTTTGTCTACTAATATTATCCTCGTTTTCCCGTGAACGACATTTAACCATACTATATATTCACAAATCATTGCACTTTAGCTTCACGTTTCTCGCGATGTTACCCGTAATGAACGAGTTCTCTAGATGTTGTAAATTGTGTATTGGGGGCGAGCTCCACCACTGAAAAAGGTGGTGTTACCATAGGCGGGACGTGGTATGAGGGATCACGTGAACACAGCGGCCGCGTCGTCGGCTTCGGAAGCGCCAAAGCGAGCTGAAAACGAAAGTTTAGTCCAACCTGCGCAGCGGTGCTGATTAAGTGGGGATGCTTTCCCGCTTCGGGTGCCCGCTTGACAACACTTGAAAGCACTATGATAGGTAGTGGATGCCTTTAAAGGCATCCGACATGGTAGGCTATTGTTCGGTACCGCAGTGCCGGACGTGTACACAATGGAGCCTGGTGTCAGCTTTCACACATACTCGCATACTAAAAAGCAGCCTGTAGCTTGGATTGCGAAACTTAGAACTGGCAAGCAGCCATCGGCTACAACTCGGGAGTGTAGCAACACTTCTGCTATGGCGTCAGGGCTGCGATGTTCGGTGAGTAGCAGAATGCGCGCACCGAGAAGCTCGCCCGTGCGCGCTGCCCAGTTAATGTCGTGAAGATTTGGTCAATCAACTTGTTGATGCTAGATACTGGCAAGTTCACCCGAATGGAAAGGGTACGGCAAGAAGCACATTCGAAAAAGACATGGCATATGCTCATGTTTGCGTTAGCAACAAACAATGAATGTGCTGGATTAACAAAAAAAAAGTAGCTTGAAAGTCCTCGCTGAGAAGACCGACAAACATACTTTGTGACACAACTTGTGAAATAACGATATTGAAACCTCAAAGAATTTAGAAGAAAAGGGAAAAATGATTGAATCGTCGCGATGACACATCACGAGTAGCCGTAGAACGCCAAAGTCCATAGTCATAGCGAAATTATTTTAAACAGCTGTGATAGCGTCCAGACAACAATTATTGCTTGTGTACTGTCAAATATTCATATGCTGCGACCTAAAGCTCACGGCATACTAAGAAAACTCGCAGCGAAAGCGCTCGCAGCGAAAGCGAAACATTATGCGCAGACATGCATGGAGAAGCTCAGTCGGTCGCTGCATTGAGGCTTACTTCTGTTACGCACCATTTGGTTATACAGGCAGCACACTGTAAGTACATATTTCACATAGTCAGCTCTCAGCGATTGCCTACCTTTCATGCAAGAAGCTGGTTCGGGGGACTCCATCGCGGCGATCACGCGCAATGGGCGTTTACTGTACGTATCCGGTAAAGAGATAGCGCCTGTAAAGTAATATGCGCTTTCTGTTTGCCCAAGATTGTTATTTTAACAGTAAGAAACTGCCCTCGTTTGGAGAATACTTACAGAAATGGCCAGGAGGGCTTACGCTTAGTGCTTTTATTCTGCGCCGACAGCCAAACATATGAGGAGTTCACCACGTTATCCTTCATACTACGCAAGCGAGGCGCTTCCGACAGATGGTGACTCACTAAGTCACCCAATATTGTTTAGAGACTTTCGGGTGAAACGTACACATTTACGCTTCCCAGCTATTTCACTGCAATTCATTGGTAGTCAACACTGCATTAAAGATCCTCATACGTGCGTCTGCGAATACAAACTGTACTCGTAACTGCGTTACAATAAATGTTACCCCTGGTTTGTTTCGTTTAATTCTAGGAAGTTATCTGGATGTTCCTGAAGCAGACAGAGACAAGATTGAAAACGTTCGTCAAGTGAGTTCGTCCTGATGTGTTCCTGGTTCTTGAAGAGAAACGCTTAGAATACCAGTATTATTTCACAAAAAAAATAAGGACGTCACTGAGAACTTGAAATTATAGCTGTTGAAATCGCATTTTGCTTCTAAACAGGTGCAGATACATATACCGTGGAGGCTGTAGTACAAGAAGCAGAATAGTTTGTCGATAAGATAAGTAGGGACCTCATAAACTTTATGGATTCCTCTGTCATATTCAGGTGAACTTGAAATTACTGCTTGAATTAAAGGAGAGAGGCTCCTGGAGGGTTGATTATTTAACGCAAGTGGGGCTCTGGAAGTATAGCACATCGTTTTTTTTTTTCAATCTTGGCATTACTTTTCCATACAAGATCAGTGGTGACATCCACAGAAAAAACATGGTGGCGAGCCTCAGCCCGCCTAAATTTATTTAATATATCTTTCCTATAGTCCGTTTATGCATCGTTTCACCTGTGTCATAACGTCATGACCTTCAAGGTCGTCACGTGGGAGAAGCCCAATGCGAGGTTTTGTACTCCCTCAGGCTAGCTCGGTCATCGACTACATCTGTCGTCGCAACGAGTAGCAACATACGAGTCAACCAAGTGAGACGGAGCGAGTGTCAGAACCAGCCTATGTCCTGCTCCCATGTGGCACCATTCTGCGTCGTGACGTCATGATAGAGACACTTCTTGGAAAACGAAACTGATATTGGCTGCAGAAAACATGTCATATTAAATTCTTTAGGGTGCTATGAAGCTTTATATTATGTGAACAGCGAAGCTGTTTAAGGCAGGCGTAATTTGTGGTGCGTAGCAAGAAACTCCAGAAATAAGAGAAACATTCTTGCCGAGGCAGCATTCGAACCCGCATACCCTCGGTCCCAAAGCGAGCGTCGTTTCAGTTCATAAAAAAAACATTTCAGTTTATAAAAAAAAACTTCGAGTGGTCGAGTATTATGGTATTCCTGAAAGCCAGAAGACCTGAGTATTTAAACTAACATCCGCGTAAAGCTTATTGCTTCGAGTTCTAGCACTGCACATCGCAATAATTATACGACATTGAATATTGAGCTGAAATGGCTAGCTATATGGTCGGTGGTGTTCACCCATCTTTCACTATAATTTGCCGCGCAACTATTTTGAAAGTATGGTGTGGTCATGCATATAACACTTTAAATCCCGAGCATGGTGATTAAGGCATGTACTTTTTTACCAGCAACATTATCGTAGTACCTGACGCAGTTAGATCTGCAGCCGTTTCTACACATTTACATAGAACCTGCAGTCGGAATGCGAGAGGGCATCTATTCCGGTGCTAAAGCCTAAAAGTACTCCTTCGATGTCGTTGGCATCCTTGTTTAGGTACCTTGCACAAACAGTAAACTGTTGGATTCCAGCAATATCCGTCGTTTCGTCAGCCAATACGGAAAAGCAGCCTGCACCATTTTCTTTTGCATCTAGGCTTTCTTTGATAATTTCACCACAAATTTCTAAATTTGGTTTCGTACATCTGGGCTTAAATGCGCGATATTACTGGGGCAACATCAAAATGGTTCTTCAGATATGTATCTCGACAATCAGCTCGCATGTGAAGAAGCGCTCTGAAAATACCACTATTTTCAGGGAGGATTTGCTTAAATCCATAGGACCACTGTCCCTATGGCCACGGAGAGCCAGACCTTGTCGTCCGCAAAAAAGAACCGCCTCAATAATAGCCCGTTAACTTTCTTCTGTTTTCTCTTATTTTAATTTGCCTGCCCTGGTCCAGCTGATTGATCACATCGGGCGCCGTTCCTGAAAATGTTTGGAGAAAATTATCAGCTGCCAGCTGGCAGTCACCGTCAAATTTAGTAATTTCGTGTGTGTCGAAGATTGCGAGCACGGGCTTCCATTTCTGAAACGGCTTGGTCACGAGCGCACCAGTGCGCGCATGGTAGCTCAAGTTTATAAGAACATTAAACCCATAATGTTCTATATATGAAAATCTAAAGCACGCCTTTGGAAATGTCAGTGCACCTTTCACGTCATAAGTTTATGAGAACATTATACCCATAAATTTTCGGAATTGAAATCCATGCGCTCCGCAGATTCCGCAGCCGCTGCAAGATGCCGCAACGCGCCCGCTCGCTATCGAAAAACCCTTGAAAGTACGCAGAAGCACACGGAATCTTTCACAACATGGCGTCAAACACCGCGCGCATCTTTCTAAGACAGCCGTCGTCTGCTAGCTACTTGCGCTTGTCCGAGCAAACATCTGCTGACAGCTCCAACAGTCCGCGAGCAGTCGGAACTTCCGGTCTGTGAAAAAACGAATGCGCTTCTGACAACACTCGGACTAGTGGGCGGAGCTTCGGAAGCTGTCCGAGCAAAATCGAATGCGGCACAGCAGTCCCAAGCAGTTCGGGACTGATAATCGAAGAGGCCCAGTGTGAACAACCTGGAATAGTTCGGTTCTTTTCGCGAGCTCGCATCAAAGGAAGACGTCCGAAGTCATTTATTTTATATGCACGTGGCACATACCCATTCATGTCCATTAAATAACCCCGATTTTCAGCATCTGGGATTTCCTTGACACAGCACATGTTGTTCAAGAAGAAAATTTGAAGTTTCATTTAGGAGCATAAGTGGTCGAATACCAAGTCTCAATTCCTATCCCATAGGTCTGGTTTGGCACCTTCCCCTCGTTGTTTTTATTCCAATGAACCCGGAACTATGGATCATTTCTTTATGCGGTTTCGTAGGTTTACCGTGCATAGAAAACGATTTCTAGAAGGTCCCCTCCGCCAACCTGGATTTACCATTACGCTACCTATCATACTGTCTCTGGGGGCGTCTGCACTAGGACACTGCAATAGGAACGTATGCGATGCCAGACTTAATTTTGTAAAGGAAACAAGGGACTTCCATGCTGATTTTATTGATTTGCTTTCGTTAACAAGAAAACAAAAATATGAACTTTAAAGTTTTAAATAGTGCAGCATGAAAATTGATGTGAACGATTAGAATTTTTAAATATCCCATTCTTAAATAAGAAAATGATTTTTAGGTGTTTTCTCTTTTTCTACCCACTGACGCTTGATTCATGGCCGATCGCATGTAGTGGCTTGTGCTATCTGTATAGGCACCAAACCAAACCAAACTAAACCAAGCAGTGACAGTAGACACATCGATTAATTATATCCGGCTTCATTATTGTCACACACGGGATATAAACCAAAGTAAATGTACTTTGTTTTACATATGACGAGAACTGTCGGTTAAATTCCAAACAAAGCCTTAAAGGGCTTTGGGTGAACTTCACTTTCAGTTTATCACGTGGGATTCTGCCCCTATTCTTAAGAAATTTTAACAAAATATTTAGGTATTTTTGTTGACTGTGCTTATTCTGGATCTCTTTCTCATATTTAGATTGCAAATAAACATTTTTATGGGTATTTTTATATTCCGCTATTAAAGGGTTGAATCATAATCTCTACTCTTAGTGTAGTGACTGAGTCAATTTTAGCGGTGCAGTATAATCCTAAAATAAAGGGTTACCCCAATCTCTTCACTTTTTCTGAGACCAGTTGCTGAACAGCACGACACGTCTGCTCCTATTATGGGGTGTCAATGGAGCGATGAAGGAAGATAAGCGCATTTGTTGGACGTCCCAAAAAAGAGCCAACACCACTCCTGGATTCCATCACTACATAACATTTCTTGAGCTGACAAAAATGGTGAGCTAATTTCATGACATTCGCTTCACAGTTATTATAGAGTGTTAATGTCATCTTCTAAAAATACATTTGTGCCGAATAAAGAGTGACACACCATTTAGGCGAATAAAAACATGCATCCAGGTTTGATTGTCAATACATTGCAATTAGAGTACAACCAAGTCACACCAGGAAAGAAACAGCTACAAGTGAACTCCCACTCACAACTCCAACTTCATAGCAGGGAAAGGAAATGCGCCCAAGCGTGGAAGTGAAAAAACGGCGCTCGCATGGAAGAGAAAAACGGGTAAATCAGTACAAAAACTAAGGCTCTCTCACCTAAACATAGGAAAAAAATGTCCGTCGATTACGATACTCCCTAATCCGAATTTAGAGTGCAGCTGTTTAGTTGTTTTTAATTCAAGATGTATTGTGGCAAATACTTTTATTGTGAACGACTGGGTGCTGGTCGGCGGCGGCGCTGCGCCTCCGATCGCGCAGCTCGTTTAGCAGCCGGGCCAAACGAAGCACTGCGTCGCTCATTGTTCAGGAAGAAAGCGTGTACACTGGAACGCGTGGCTCGCGCGGAGCACATCCTCTAGCGGCGGCGGCACCGCAGGCGAAGTAGCGCATGCGCAGCTGCTCCGAAGCGCCCTCCAGTACTTTGTTTCAGCGTTGGCCGCATACCTGGTTGCCGCTGGCACACCTCTTTCCTCCTCACCCTTTCGCAATAGCCACTTCCGCTTTACACCTCCTGGTTGCGCTACACCTCCTCTCCACTGTCCTCCTCGCGTCTTTCATTCGCCCCTTGCGCTCCGCGGTCGCTTTCGACTTTCGCTGTGCACGTTCGCTAGGTTACGCCGTCACACTTGCCGCAGGAACGGGCGCTTAAGAGTTGAGCTCTCAAAAATTGCCTAAGTTGAACGCGGTTGAACCAAGTTTGTCGAGCGGTACCATGGTTTTGCTTGCTTCGGGAAAGGGCACCGACCCTGCTCAGCGCTGTCAGCAACTACCGCACCTAGAATTGCACCACAAGACAGCACATAGAAGCTTCTCGGCGCGGCCGCAGCAGCGAGCCAATTGACCTTCATGCTGCGTCTCACTTCAACGCAAACTAAGCCTCGAAAGCACAGCCATAGCCTCCTATATACTTCATGCCTGCCCATCGGCGCCGAGAACGCAGGGAACCGGTCGTCGCGCCTAGTGCCGTCACTCACCACCAGTTGGCGGTGCTATCCCAGAATAGAAATACAGGACGCTCTACGGCGGCGTGCGCTGCAGCATAACTATATATCACGCAATTTTTTTTTACCGGTGCCGATTCTATTGTTTTACAACATCTGCGGGCGTTCAACGCCGACACAGAAGCGTGCAGGCCGCCGCGCATTGCTTCTTCCAAAAGAAAAGAACGATAAAAGGAAAACCACAGCTCTCATCTGTACTACTATGAAGCTTCATTTTCCTTTTACTTATTATTACATATGTTTTGTATGTCAGTGTGGAAAAAAATAATGTCGGCTCTAATAACTGCACCACAAAAACTTTTATTGCCATCATTTGGATTTAAAGTTTGTGGACCTTTCGTGACAGCGGCTTCTGTGAAAAAACTTTTGCGATGTCGTTCTTGTCCGTTATCTTCAGCGCAAAATTAGTGAATAGAGGGCGGAAGAACTTTGTCACCATGATCTCAAACAGCTTCTCGTGATGCTCAGGCACTGAACAATTCAATAGTTCATGCTCTCGCAGCACTTGAGCAGCATTCGCGGCAGTCTTCCTCAGCGGCTGCTTAAAATTTCTTAGCTTAGCGAGCACTACTTCAACCTACTTGTGCAAAGAGTTCAGCACAACTACGAGTTCGTCTGACCAATACAGCAGACGGCTTCTGTCTTGAAGCCTAATCAGAGAATCTGATGGCGCCGAGGGCTTGGGCTTTGTCAACAAACTGAGGTATTCTTTGCAAGACACCCGCTCATTAACAGCTTAACAGCTCTCGGTAGCTATCCTGCCAACCATCGCTAGTGCTGCACATTCTGGCGAACGAAGCGTTTCTTTTCGCCGGGTAATGTGGTTGAAGAACGCTGCTGTCGCCTTTGGGAAATTTTTTGGATGGTTTTGGCGTAGTGCTTACGGTCAGTTGCCGGCATTGCGACGAGCATGTGCTATCTTCCGTGTCCATCACGCTGCTGTTTGTCGATGTTGACGCAATGCCTGTCTTCAGAGACTTATCTGTTCCGCACAAAACTGCCCATGAGTCTGTCTGATCGTTGCTTCCAGCTGACCTCCTCAACGTCCCCAAAAAAGATTCATCGGCGTCAGACGAGAGCTTTCTAGTCAGAACAAATCCAAAGTGCATCTCTCGCAGCAAGTATCTGACGCATTCCACGTTTGACGCATTCAAACTTGGAGCCACTTCTCTGGAAGTTCTTCATCGCTCGGAATTTCATGAAATGAGATGCCTGGGACCTTTCTCTTACTGTACGAGGTGCATCCAGGTCCACAACAATACGCCATACCACTGGGTATCAACTCGCAAAGCGCACTATCAAACCACTTAAAGCAGGACAGCTCACGCATGACCACAATGTCTTCTTTTCGACCAGAAGGCTCTCATTTGCGTTGCTGCTAGACGTCCTCAATACGGAACCGACAGTGTCGCCACAGCCAGTCCTTCAATACCCTGCGGCAGCTCACCGCGTCAATCCAAGGGAGAAGGCAAGTTTTTTTTCGCAGCCGTGGACGGCTGCAGAAAGGTGATCTCCCAGCAAACCAGCGAACCATCGGCAGGCGAGGCAAATTAATATTGTCTCGATTTGACGCTAATCGAGACGCGCACATGCAAATTTTTTCCCGCCTTTAACCATGCACGGCGGCTAGCGAACTATTCTGGGGTAGCAGCGCCCCTAGCGGGCGACCTGCGAGGAGGTCAGGCAAGGAGGTTGAACGGCGCTCCCGGAGAACGGTGTAAGAATAAGGAGAGGTGCTGACACTCTCCCCCCAATGCGCGTGAAAGCGCCGCTCGCTCGCGTCCATATTATGTTCGGCTTGGTTGCAGCTGGTTCGGCGCCGTCGTAGAGGGCGCTGCGGTATGCAGTCCCAGCCTCGGTGGCAAGGTGCGTGCTGCCGCTGCTTCGCCTTCCTGCTTGCATGTGCGGTTGCGCTGTTTTGAAGGCACGATTTTTGTTCGCGTTCGTTTCATGAGCTTGTGCATGGGTATTGTCGCCACGGGCCCTCGACGAAGGTAGCAGCGGCCTTCTGAGGGGCGTTTGAAATGGCTAGAAAGTGCTTCGTTCCGAACTGCAATTCTGGATGCCTGACTTGTGCGGAGCGTGTGCCTTTATTCAAAGCGCCGTCCGACAGCGGTCGTCTAGAGCAGTGGCGCCGTGCAAATCTGAGGGCAGACCGAACTCTAACGCCTACCGACAATGTCTGCACCAGCCATTTTCAGAGGATACGATATCGATGGCATATTGTCACGACGTCGAAAGCTCGAGGGACAAACGAAACACACTTGTCGGCAGAGGCAGTAACAAGAACGGACGGTTTTAAAATAGCGCGCGCTACTCACTGCTTCTTCTTCTTCTTGCTATGTTTTTCATAAGTGCCGATGTGTCTTATGCCGTCGTCATCGCCGCGCTAGACACGTGGCAATATTACGCGGAGCGCTCGATAGAAGGATTCCCAGCTTATTTCCAAACTGTCCAAAGAACCTCACACGGTCAAATAAACCTCGAAAGCCGCTGCGGAAGAGAGAACCTCCTGTGTGCCGCAGTAGTTTGTGCAAATTTTGCTGCATGTAAAAGATATATACCGGGTGGTTTACTATCATGCACCAAGATTGGAAAATATGTAAATGTCACGTAGCTGGACAGAAACAAGGTAATGTTGTCTGCCGTCGCTTGGAGATGCTCAGATTATTTTTTTATTCCGCTTAATTACATAATTATTTTCATAATTGATTAATCAACTTTTTTAATGCTATAATTGGATAAAAAGTATGAACAAGAGAATTGTACAGCAGCGTGGAAAACTCCCAATATAACTTTCTGTTGCTCAATACGTGATACATAGAAGTGTTTTCTGAGCGTGAACGAAACCCGCGAATACAGCAATATTGCCGCGCGACTGGCCGCTCGAGGCACTTTGCGTGTATTCGTGAGCTTCTTTCATGCTCGGAAAAACACTTCTACGTAGCGCGTATTGAGCAATACAAAGCTGTATCGGGAGTCTTTGATGTTGCTCTACAATTTTCTCATTGACACTTTTAATCTAATTATAATAATTTAGAAGTTGACCAATAAATACGACTAATTATCTAATTAGGCGAAATGTAAAAAATAACTGAGTATCTCCAAGGGACGGCAACAACATTACTATGGTTCTGTCCAGCTACGTGACATTTGCATATTTTGAAATATTTGTGCACCCTGTAAAATACTGCTGTTTTCTGTGCAGATGTGTGCCTGATTTTCAAATTTGTTCCATCCTGGCTACTGAATTTTTTTTACAACGCGCGTGCGGTGTATATTACACGCTTGCATGTTTTTATACATTTTTCCATTGTGGGAGTGTATGAGACCGCAAGCTTCTGGGATGGTTATCACCTATTAAAATTATCCAGCTGCTTCATGCACAAGTTTTTTTCGTATTGTGTCTATGAAAAACAAAAGGTCTACGGGATTATTGTATGGTGGGTGTAAGTGTATTTGTGGACAGGCTGTAGCATGCATTGTCAAACACGCTTACATTGGCACATTCTCATATGCAATTTAAGAAAAAAGATAGTTACGTCTTCTTTTTTAGATCCTGCAAGAGTCACTCAGTCCTCAATGGACGAAAGCCCAATGAATAATATACACGGTCTATGTTAAGTGGAATTGGAATAAAAAAGGAATTTGCTCAGGTTTTCATCAGTAAACTGTGGCAGTGATGCTCTAATTCAAGATAGACGCCTGCCTTCGTCCCGCCTAATAAATTCCCATTTGAAAAAGTTTTTACATAGCTGATGAGCATTCTCATCTTAAGTTCTAGCCATGAACAGCCACTTTGCTCTAGTGCATTGCATATCGGAAGCTTGTGCCGTTTCATTTCTTAATTTATATCGCGGCCACATTGAATTCGCGCAACGATGATTGAACGGTTTTCTGAGTGTGAATGGAAGCAGCGATAAGCATGAAATACATTTTCTGGTGCAGTCACTATTTTCTTCTGATCAAGGGGTAGCACGTGGGCTAACACTTTCATTTTTTTATGCTTGGATGAACAGCTAGACCGGACGAAACAAATTGCGCGCGCGAGGGTAACTTCAGTGGGCTTTGAGTGCTGCCCGATTGATCCGTGTTCACGTCATCCATGCCCTGCACAAGGAACCTTCATGTTAGCGAA
Organism: Dermacentor silvarum; assembly: GCF_013339745.2. Taxonomy (NCBI): domain Eukaryota; kingdom Metazoa; phylum Arthropoda; class Arachnida; order Ixodida; family Ixodidae; genus Dermacentor; species Dermacentor silvarum. The sequence continues at coordinate 1,168,654 of NC_051158.1, forward strand.
GCCTGGTACACTTATCACTTTAATGTGAAATAACGATCTTTTTTCGCGCTTTGAGATTCACTCACTCCACTACGAACGAAAATTTAGCAGAGGCAGAGGAATGCCAAGCCGCCGGCGCCGCTAAGCTGGGACCGATGGCTGCGGCGCCCTCTATCTGCTCGCAGCAGAGCTACTCGGTGCGCCCTCGCGCGGCCGAACATTATCTGGACGCTCGCTCGCGCGCAGTGTCAACACCTAAATATTCTTCCACCGTGTCCCGGAGGCAATACTCCATTTGCTAGTAGGTACCAGCGTTTGACCGCTGGCGCCACGCTGCGCCGCTCGCGCGTACCGCGTTTCTAGGTGGTTCCGTTCACCGAGGGCGCTCGAACGCAATCATATGGTTTGCACGAATGCAACGCTTTGAAGCGTGGCCGTATGGCTGAGTGGTGACGGCGCTCTTCGGGATCTTGCGTACGCGGGTTCGAAACCCGCTCTGGCTACATTTTTTTCTTAATGTCACGCTTTTCCCTTTTTTTTCTCTCTCTGTTTTCCAGCGCGGTCGCTTGAACCCCGGCGCCACGGCGGCAGCCGTGGTGCCGGGCGCCGACGCGAAATGGCGGTCGTCGGGGTGTTGCGGAGCGCAGCGTAGCAACACCCCAAATAAAAAAAATACTGCTCCAGTCAGGTAGACTGCTCCCTCCCTGATAGTGATATTATATTTGGATCATCAAAACAGTGATGAGTTTATCAAAAAATGTCACAGTTTTGCCCTAAGGGCGAAGCAATGAATGCGATAGCAACACAGCAATGCCATACGAAGTAAGGTGAGCGGCTTTGGTAGCAATATGAATTGTAGCAAACATGAGCTGAATAAGTAAGCAGGTGTGCTGCGGCGTAAGTAGACCGACATGAAGAGAGACTCGATGACCACGAGAAGGCGCGTGTGAAACGGTGGTGTTGATGAGAAGCGCTTCCCGTGGGCAGCGCGTGCGAAGGGACACACCTGTAGCGCTGCACTGCCGATCCGGGCAGCATTGCATGTGTAGCGTGCGTTGGAAAATGCGGCCCGACTATTACTAACTGAATGAACAAGCGTGGTGTGAGCGCGCACAAACAAACACGAATAGATCACACTGAATGACTGCAGACAACGACTGTCAAAACGCTGGCAGCAAGCATACGCCGCAGCGGGCGAAGGTACGTGCGGTCTATCGCTTAAACGGAAACTGAGCGGCGAATGCACGGTGCATAAAGGTCAGAGCCGTGTGGAGATGAGAGACGGTGCGGACGAGCGACGAGCGCGGTTGTTGGCAGAAGTGCGCCCCCCCCCCCCCCCCCGCTCCCTCCGGCGCTGGCTTCATGCTTCCTTGCTTGCGCGTGGGAGATGAGTGCGTTCGCTCTCCGTGATAGCGCGCGTCCCCGCACGCTTCCGCTCGGGCATACGGCGCGCGGCGAAGATTTTATCTATAGGGAACCTCACGGCGGCGGCGACGCTGACAACGACGGCGACGCCGACGGCAGAAATCTGGTTGAAGTGTCCGTATAATTGCTATCGCAATACTACCACCGATCCCAACAGCAGGCTAAGTCACCACCAGCCCAGCGTTTTCTCCGTCAACGCCTCCTCCGTTCCAACGGCGGCGGCTCGAAGCATGGTACGCGCGAGCGGCGCAGCGTGGCGCCAGCGGTGAAACGCTGTACCTACTAGCAAATGGAAATACGCCTCCCGGAGTGATTGTGCAGGCACAGAAATTACATAAGAGGCTATGGCACAGCGCATACGAAGCTAACAGCACTCGCAGCATGTTTTACACATCGCAGATCGCTCTGAAGCACAAATACAACCAAGTGCTCCTCATGCCAAAGGAAGCTACCCCAGCTTCGCTTCCATCACGCGCGAGCTTGTCCCACAGACCAAATCAATGAATGTGTAAATTTTCGTTAGCAGCGTCCCAAGGTACGTGCCTTTTGTACGGAACGAAAAAAATGTCGCATAAAGATCGGCCTTTCATAAATTGGAACTCCTTTCTGATTGTAGAAGTATGGTATGTAACCTAGCCGAGGAAGCAGAAGCGAAGGTGCTCCGGAAGACGACGTGTGGGGCTTTTTAAGAACAGCAATAAAGAGTGATGGCCGCCTTGCTGGCCTGGTGAGTTGTATGGTATGGTATGGAGAACTTTATTGAGCCCTGAAGGTCAACCCTGGGTTGACGCGGGCCGCTCCCACGTTGGGACTGTCAGGCCGAGCCCGTCAGCCACATCGCGGGCCTTCTGGACTGCCCGTAATTGGTCAGAGAGTTATTCACTTCGTAGCATTCGCCGCCAAAATTCTTGTTCCTTGTCACAGTCTGCGAAGACCGCGGGGCGTTGTTCTGTTACAAATTTGGCGCAGTTGGACACGGAACCTGGTGCCACTCACCTGAGCCGCTCGCATTTTCCATGGAAAATGTGCACCGACATTTGTTACCCTTTATAAGCCGGTGTACGGTGCACAGTGTGTCTACGGTGAAGAGCGGCCCTGTTCGGGTGAGCACTGATCACATTGAACTTTTACTACTCCATGCATGACTCTGTTAAGTCGAACGCTGGCCAGGGCTTTCAAGATTGCCATGAGTGATCGTCAGCATGACACAGACGCCGCGCGTTTTTGGCAAATTTCGCGGTTCAACCGCAACAGATCCTGTGTTCACGAAAACGAACGTAACATCTCATAATCACGATTTAGAGGCCCACAGTGCAAGTGCGCTGATGCACGATATATTGAAGCTCCAAGAAACGAATAGCCAGCATCAGCGGCAACTATTGGATTTCTTACTGCAAGCAAACTTTCAGCAAATGAGCAAGACAGCTATGCAATTTGTCATGCCGGAGGTCTGCGACTGGTCGTACACTGGAACTGCTCAGGAGTGGCTTAATTTTTACGAGTACGCATGTGGCAGGAATTACTGGCGGGAGGACAAAGTTCTGAACATACGGCTGTACTTGGGAGGTAGTGCAAAGATATGGCACGAGCTTCGAGCTTCCGGAAAAGCTGAACGCTCATTGAACGAGTGGAAACCTCTGAGACCTCTTAGTTCTGGAAACCTCTGGAGACCTCTGAGTTCCACTCATCGCGACCACAACAGAAAATATTTCTTGTAGAGAGTACGAACTTGGTAAATGTTCCTTCCGCTACACTCAAATGGAAAACACGTCAGCGCGTTGGTTGACAGTGAAACTTCCATTACCGTTGTGAACAAGAAACACATTCCGGACTTGAACCCAGTAAAATATTCTCCAGTCAGCGTGTATAGATATGACGGCAAAAAGCAAGTGCACACTGAGTGGGCGGAGGTAATGATCACATGCCGGGCAAGAGTATCACAACAAAATCTGTGGTGCTCGATAGAGTGAAATATCAAATTCTTTTGTCACGCCCAGTAATGCAAGAGCTACATCTAAATTTTTATTGGGATGGCCAAGTTACTACTCAAGATGATCGTCCATAATCATCGCTATCCCTACTAAGCGATAACCTTCAGAAGCCCGCTACAGTTGATGATGTCGCTAGGATGCACCCGGAGCTTCTCTGTCAAGAAAGTTATCCGAAGGCTAAATCCAAGTTTAAAGTACCCCTTGAGCTGCGAGATACAACAGTTGTTAAACACAAGCTTTACAACATGTTGCGGGATAAGAAGCTGTGGCTGAAGGAAGAACTGCAGAAGATGCCCCACGCTGGTGTTATCTGACCGTCCTCGTTTACATTCGCATCGCCCATTACTATAGGACCCAAACAAGACGGAGCGTATCGACTTTGCACTGATCACAGGCAAATTAACAAACAAACTGACCTGTTTCCTTTCCCCTTGCCACACATCGACGAAATTATCAACAAAACAGGTGGATGCAGCGTCCTCTCTCGCTTGGATCTTTGTAAGGGCTTTGGCAAGTGCTTTTAAGAGAGGACACCAAAATTTTCAGCATTTGTGACACCTTTCGACATATATGAACACCACAGACTGTCTTTAGGCAGGAAGAATTCGCCAGCTTGGCTTCAAAAGATGATGAACAATGCCACAGTCTGGACTCTTTTGCAATGTTTATATTCAATCAACCAATCAATCATTTTATTATTACACATTAATACAGTTACAAAGTAATAGTAATACAGAAGGAGGTCCCAAAGTAAAAACTGTCAGGGGGACCTCCTGCTAGTACATGCATAAAAATGTAGAGCATACAATTAGCAACTAAGGTAAAAATAGCGGGAAAATACAAATCAATATAACGAAAGTAAATGAATAAAAAATTATCTCATCACCTAAGGCTTGCAATTATGGAAAAATGCAAATAAACAAAATAGAAGTAATTAATCAAACATTCGGAAGTTGAAGAGTACACAGAAAAGAGCAACAATAATTTTACTTTGAAATACATATGTAATTTCAAATTTAAGAATAATTGAATAGCAATACAATGATTATATAACATCAACCATGCGCAATCCAACACAACAACAAAATTAATGTATATACAGCTAACAATATAGGAACACAAACCGAGAAAAACAATAAAAAGTTGATAAACCATAATGTATGCGCATATATAAATATATACACATATACATACACATATATATTCACATTCATATATATACATATATATATATATATATATATATATATATATATATATATATATATACACTCACATATATGTATCAGTTAACGTATGTTAGTAAAAACTGTTTTAGAAGCCGAAGGAAACAGTGTAGGGAAGGGCTTGATTTAATATTTGACGGCAGAGAATTCCAAAACGAAATTGCAGAAAAGAAGGCTGTCATTTTACCGTAGTTAGTGTTTACTTTTGGAAGCAAGAGGTTATTATTTTGAGAAAACCCTGTGTTATTTGTATTGTAAAGTAGCGTTGGGAGAAGTATCTGAGTAGGAATGTCACAGTTTCTACTTCTAAACAATAAAACACCTAGCTTGAGTTGAAATGCGCAGGTTAATGGTAGAATTTCAAGAGTACGAAGAATGGGTGGCGCTGATACGGTGAATGAACTATAGGCCATTATTCGGACTGCCCGGTTCTGAAGGTGATTGAGGGATGTCAGGTGTGTGGGGTATGTGTTGCCTCATGATGAAATACAGTAAGTAAGGTGACTGTTAACGAAAGCATAGTAAAGCTATTTTAGAATATGTTGCTGAAAAAAATGTCTTGTTCGAATGAGCACGCGGATGCCAAAAGCAATCTTCTTAATAAGAGAATTGATGTGAATGTTGTATTTAAGTTGAGAGTCTAATGTAACGCCTAGAAAAGTAACACAATTAGAGACAGTAATGACGCAGTTGTCGATGTATAGTTCAGGGGTTATTTTAAGCGTTTTTTGGGACGAGTGAAATAACATGAACTTTGTTTTAACAGGATTTACATTTAGCAAATTATCCTTACACCAAGAAACAAGATTCGTGACATCGGCGTTTAACTTTCTTAGTAGACTGTCGATGTCTTTATCACTAATGAATATGGTTGTATCATCAGCATAGAGGATGCAGTCAGAAGAATTAAGTGATGATGGTAACTCATTAATGTATATAAGGAATAAGAGAGGACCCATGATTCATCCTTGTGGAACGCCCTGGTTAGTTGTTATTGGAGATGACAAAACACTTCCGTAACTAACAACCTGGGTTCTGTTAGTAAGGTAGCTTTTCAAAATGGCTAAAGCAGGCCCACAAATTCCGAGGAATTCAAGTTTATCATACAAAATTGCATGGTTAATAGTGTCGAAAGCTTTAGTTAAATCAACAAATACTGCCCATGCCCATAGCGCATTATCGATAAACTGCTTTATGCTGTCAGTTAGTTTTATCAACACTAATTCGGTTTAGAAGTTAGCACGAAAACCAAACTGCTTAGGTGTCAAAAGGCTAAATTTTGTTAAGTAGTTTGTTAGGCGATTAACAATGAGCTTCTCAATTACCTTGCTAAAAATGGGAGGATGGTAATAGGGTGATAATTAGAAAAACATTTCAATGTCCCTTTTTAAATACAGGTGTTACTTTTCCTTGTTTGAGACTCGTTGGAAAAACGCCGGTACGAAATGCAGTGTTAATAATATCAGAAAGAACAAAAGACAACTCACGAGCAACAAGTTTGATTTTAGATGGATAAATCGAATCTAGGCCACAGCCTGTTGTCTTCAGACTTATTATAGTGCGAATAACCTTATCTGGTGAAGTGGGTTTTAGGAAAAAAAGAGTGAGGCGAGCGAAACAACCTGGGCAAGTTAGTGACAACGGATGCAGGGCTCTTGAAAAATGATTCGTTAAAAGAATGGGCGACAGCTATAGGATTAGTTATAGTGCCCGTGCCGTCCGTAAATTCTGTCACAAGCGCCTCCTGTTGATTTAGATTTAAAAATTCTTTTATTACGTTCCAATTCTTTCTGCAGTCATTCCCATTTTCGAGCGCTTTATTTTGGTAGTAGGTTCTTTTAGCCTGTTTCAGTAAGACGGTGAGAGTTTGTGAATACAATTTAAAACGGGCCCTTAGGGCGAGGTTAAATGGCTGGAGTTTTACATTTTTGTAAAGATTATCTTTTTTATTTATACTGCGCAGTAGGCCTCTAGTGATCCACGGATTTCGGGGGGAGGAATACCAATGAGATATGGAGGATACAGACGTACATGTGTTTACGATATATGTTAGTTTCTCAGTCAAATTAATGATTGCTTTGGTAACACATGACTCTTCAGATAACAGATATCATATCCACAAATTTCACAGAATCAAAAGAACACTTATTAACCATTTTATTTTTACATTTGTTTTGAGTATGCAATAGGAGAAAAACCGGATAATGGTCCGTCAGATTAAAATTCACCACACCAGGTTTTTGATCAGACATGACGTTACTGAGTATGTGGTTAATAAGCGTATTACGACCGGAAGGAGCACATCGCCTCGAAGAATCCTGTAGAGAATCCAAACTATGTCCAATGAAGCACTTAGAGTACTTTACACAGGAACTATCGTTGATATTTATGATGTTAATGTTAATGTCCAATACAATAATTACATTATAATGTTTCGTAACAAACGAGTCGAGTATACTATCGAGTTCACCACAAAAGTCATCGTAAGATGATGATGGGGAACGGTAAATTGAACCAATGATAGTTCTTTTGTTAAACGGAAGAAAGTCATCGTCAAAGTCAAGCCAAACTGATTCGCATTTAGGCATGGAAAATGTCATATCAGCACGCCGTTTATATGAAAATGTGTTAGAAATAAATATAGCCGATCCACCGTGGCAGTCAGCCAGACGATGAGAAAATTCTGTTTCATAGCCCGGGATGGAAAATAGGTTATCATCAGCTGCAGATAGCCATGTTTCTGATAGACATATGAGTGAGAAGTGGTGATTGGTTAAAGTAAGAAAATTAACCATATGATCAAAATTTTTGGGTATGCTTCGGACGTTAAAATGTATGATGGAAATGCGAAAAGTGGACGAACTAAGAAGTTGCTTCGGCTCGTTAACAGTGTGTGACGCCATGCTGGTTCACAATCAACAAGGCATGCGATAGTGCTTTTACGTAAAAATGGCCAGATCATCGACTCCAGAGATGCGGTACACTCGACTGTCTGTAGACTTTCTTGCTTTGATACGGCAGTTGTCGACCCATAGTAACTGCCACTGCTTTTCTTTCTTAGGAGCCAGTGCTTGAGCAAACAGCCGCTTGTTCTCCGGAGTCAGGTGATCGTTCACGAATATGGGCTTATCCTGATTCATTATACCAATGGACCTGGTTGACAGACGCGCCTTCCTAGCCTTTGTAGCAAATTCAACCTTCTTTTGTCGAGAACATAAACGCGCAATAATGTTCGGGCCACCTTTAGCAGGGACCCTGTGCACAACATCAATCTCTGAAGGACTCACGGGACAACCAATTTTTTCTGCGATCTGTTGCAGAATTGCTTCACAGCTCTCGCCCTTTGTTTCCGGCACACCCTTGATTTCCACATTGTTCATGCGCGAGTATTGTTGCAATTCAGCAACCTGTTTTGTTAGCTGCTCGTTCGTTCGCGAGAGCTCCTTATTTTCTTTCACTAGAACTTCCTGCTTAGTCTTCATTGCTTCAAAAAATTCCTTAAATAGGGCGACGCTGTTACGCAACTCTCCAACTTCCTTTCGCAATGCATCCAAATCTCTAGTTAGCTCAGCACATGTAGGCATCTTGAAATGGCAGCAGTGGGTGCGGCAAGAAAATATGAAATTAAATTACTATGCAGTGATGCAAATGCAACCAACCTGCGTAGGTAACAGGAAACGATCAGCGGAATGTTGCGTTGCCGCCACCTCAGCTGCCAAGTGAAGAATTCCGCGCTGATCCCAGCTTATATAGCTTCCAATTGCTGATGGTTTCTGGAGAGATGGACAGGTGGCGTTCGTCGCAGGCGGCACGTGGCGCTTTGATGACATATTGATGATATTATGGTCTACTCGAGGTCGGAAAAAGAGCACTCTGAACAACGCTGTTATGCAAGCGCTTAGTGATGCAGATCTAAAGATAAACGAAAAGAAAGGTGAATTCTTCGAGCCTCGGGTAGTTTTTTTTGGAAGGGTGTTTGATGGTGCCACCAAGAGCACCAAACAAGAGTCAATGGAATGAATCTCGAAGCTTACGAAGCCACATGATTTGCGTTCACTCAGAGCTTTCGTTGGACTTGCAGGCCACTTGAGAGCATTTAACAAAGAATTTGCTAAAATTTCAAAGTGCTTGACTGAACTGAAGAATGTGAGGCCATATTTTGCTGCCTATGGTGAGGTTCCAAAGCTAACTGCATACAAAGAGCTTGTAATTGCAGACAGGCTAACGCTGACCGAGAGTTGCAAAACATCCGAGGAACTACACAGATATAGAGAAGCCATGAAGTTTCACGTTGACAAGCAGCGCAAAGGCTATATACCAGACGTTAGACTACAAGACCTTGTGCTGGTTGGGAAAAGGCTCCCGGCTAGTGAAGCAAATATTCTTGAACCTTTTGAAGTAGTGAAGTTATCGGTGCAACAAGGTGTACTCGAGACTGGGGGGTACATGAATAATGGACAGCTAGAGTTTGCGGCCATAAGCAACGTTTTTCCTTATCCGCCCCACAATTGGAGCTGACTCCAGTTCACCGCACAAGCCGGCGAATCTGAGATCTCACCCCAGAATTTGGAAACCTCCTGGAAAAAGTGATGACTGCGACCACTGTGAACACTACGGAAAGGGTGACACCGACTAACCTAACGCTGATGGACCCCCAAGTGCCGACGGATTTTCATGGCGACACATTTCAAGACGTGGAAGACTCGCTGGCGGAGTTCGAGCCCGTGGCTGCGTTTAACGAGTGCTACAACAACGTCAAACTCAGGAACGTCTACTTCAGCCTCCAGGATGGTGCTCGCACGTGGTTTATGAACCGCGAAAGTGCCCTTTCATCCTGGCCTGAGTTCCAGCGCAAGCTACTGGAGACTTACTCCGGCCCCGATCGCCGGGAAAAGCGGAGCGAGCCCTTCAGTCACGCGTTCACAAGCCCAACGAGAGCATCACGATATACGTGCAGGACATGACGCGTCTCTTTCGGCGTGGCGATGCGAGCATTTCGAAAGAGAAGGTGCTTCATCTGATGAGAGGCGTAAAGGAACAGTTATTTGGTGGTCTTGTTCGGAATACGCCCAAGACTGCTACGGAGTTCCTTACTGAAGCCATCGCGATTGAGAAGACGCTTCAGCAATGGTCCAACACGTACAACCGACAAGTAAATGCCGCCTGCACTTCGGATACGTCGGTTGGCTTCGGGTGCGACGTCTCTTGCTTCGTGAGCTGATTCGCTCAGTTGTTTGTGACGAGCTGCAGAATCACCACGGTAGGTCGCCACCTCCAGTCAGCTCTCTCGCCAGCGTCGTACGCAAGGAAGTACAGCAGGCACTACATTAACCCCTGAAGAGGGGTACTGCACGTGGTGTGGCACAGCAAGGGGACTGAAGAAGAGAAGTAGGTTCATCTCGGCATAGCGCATCGATTATTACGTTTCGTAAAGAGCAAACGCCTGGATGTTCATTCAGCGTAAATACTACAACAGGGTGTACGCGACAATATCGTGAGAGATGGGGTTGGTGGGATCGGAGGTGTTCGTCCTTAGCTAGTTGCCATGTGATTCAGAAGGGTTATGGGGAATCGGGTGTTTGTGTGAGTGCATATTGTCCTATGTTGGACGCTGGTGGAAAATGGCCCAAATTGATTTTATAAGGGGTTAGAGCGATTAGAACGGCGCGTTCTATCTGTGCAGTAATTAGAGTTGCGATAGTTGACTCGATAGTTTGTTGCACGATGCGACGGATACGTGCATCTAACTCCTCTGACGGTAGGTCTGTGCTCATTGGGGAGGGTTGTGGGGTGGGGTCTGTTTCTGGGAGAGCTGTACCACTCACCTGTAAAGGCGTAGCCTGTGTCTGTCACTGGTTAGGCAGCGCCGGTCAGATAGGGTCTTTGGCAACAGGCCTATAGTCGGGTACAACTTTAGAAGACAGGAGAGGCCCCGCCCAGTTGACCGAAGCGCAGCAGCCAATTCCTCCGCGACTAGAGAAATACTTCCGCTCAAAAAACTGTGACTGCTTCTAAAACACGTTATTGTCGGCATAAATAGGATTAGTGTATCTTGACGAGTGGTTTGGTAAAACTATCACGATGGAAATGCTATCGCACATGCCGGATCGCGAGAGAAAAATAACTCCGTGCCTTCTACAACGCTGTGCGTCGTCTGCTACGGGGCAAGATCGACGGCACCTGGCGTGTAATTATAAAGCGGTGGCTGGCTTAATAGCATAAGATTCATATATACTTTTCGTGTGTTTGCACAACTTTATTTTTTTTAATGTGTTAGGCTTATTTTTTATTATTATTTTTCATTTATCGCGATGGCGAACCTGCAATCTTGTGAGTTCGCGCAGGATCGCGCGCACCATTCCGTGCCAGTTTTCCGCCATGGAGCCCAGCGAGGTGACATCGGAACGTGATCCTTTGTTGCCGAACGAGCCTTGTGTCGCCTCGATGACAACACAACTTAGGAGCCTCGGCAAGAGCAAGATCGGCCACATCCTGAACAGCGATTCACGCAACCTGATCTTCCACTGCTACACGTTTTGGCGTAACAGACAGCCTCAACGCAGCGTGGAGGACACGAGAAAGCTTGTCGCCGACATGCTCAGTGTCAGCAAAAGGACTGTGTTCAGGGTGACGGAGGAAGTTATAGCTTCGCATTTTTCGGGTGAGAAACTGACGACGCCCTCGCGAAAGCGCCCACGCAATGCGGAGAAGAGAAGACGCAGCGCGAAGTTTGACAGCTTCACGTTGTGCGCGCTGAGGTCATGTGTGCACGATTTCTTTCGCCGCAACGAGATACCGACGGTCGAGAAGATAACTACCGAGTTCTCGGAGCGTATGGAACTCCCATCACTAAGGCGGTGTACTGTGCCTCACCTGCTTGCCGAGATCGGCTTTAAGCACCAAAAGAGAAGCCGCAAATCGCTGCTTGTCGAACGGGATGACATCACCGATTGGCGGAATCGCTACCTCCGTGACGTGGAGCGCTACCGGGCGGAAGGCCGAAAGATCTTCTACCTGGACGAGATATGGGTGACGGCGGGAGACACTCGGTCGATCGTGTCTACAGACACCGTGGAGCAGAAGCGCGGACGCCTGTTCGCTCGAGCAAATGGTCTGACGACGGGTCTAAAACAACCTTCTGGGACAGGTCAGCGCCTGATCGTGACGCACATCGGCAGTGAGGATGGCTTCCTCGACGGCTGCTTTGATGTATTCTGAGGCCAAAAGACAGGCGACTTAAACGAAGAAATGGACGATAATGGCTTTGAGGGCTGGTTCAATGACGTTTTGCAGAAGTTTCCAGCTGGCAGCCTCATTGTTTTAGACAATGCACCTTACCATAGCCAGCGCGAAGAGAAATTGTCGACGACGGCCTGGAAGAAGGGAAAGATACAGGAGTGGCTCACAAGCAAGAACATCACCTAAGGGTGAAAGCATGCTAAAGAAGCAGTTGCTTGAGCTGGTAGCATCTGTAAAGTCACGCTTTCTGAGCTACATCGCAGACAACACAGCTGTAAGGGCCGGTTGCATTGTACTCAAGCTCTCGCCGTACCACTGCGAATTTAATCCCATTGAGCTTGTGTGGGCCAAGGTCAAAAATGGCATCGCTGCGGACAACAGAGACTTCAAGCTGTCCACGGTCGACGCCATCTTGAGGGAGAAAATCAAGCAGGTAACGGCGGAAGACTGAAGGAAGAGCATTCAGCATGTGAGGGACTTGGAGGCAAAGTTCAGGCTTGACACGTCTGGGAGTGAGCGTATTCAACCCATCATCATCCAGCTGGGTGAAGATGACACTGAAGAAAGCGACTCTGACTGCGAGCTTTCTGGCATTGAGCCACTCGACGAAGCATAAAGGCTTCTTATTAACGAAAGAACAGCCCTTATTAGGGCTACCAAAATTTTGCTGGTGGGTTCGCAACAGCCAACCATCCATTCCGTGACCTCTCAAATAAATAAGCAGTTGCATTTATGGCATATTTCTTATAATGGAAGCTCAATTCTGATAAGCAACGTCCTGCACACATCGTACTCGATTTAAGAAGTGGCATAGAAAGACATTTAAATGCTGGCATATCCGAATTGAAACACTATTGCTAACGCTGATTATCGTTGGCTGGCTGAAAATGCTCATTCGGGCAGCCACCGTCGAGTTTGACGCGCCTGGTTTTGTCAGCAGTCTGCACTGGAAATCACAGCCATGTCATAGCAGTGCTGGTGAAATAGCAGTAGACAACGCGAAACTGACAGGTACTGTTAGCAGCTTGCACGCCAAAGCACATTCATGTGTTTGCATTGTTTATTTTGTTATCTGGCTGACAAAAGTAATGGGAATAAGAGAACAAATATAAAACTTAGCTTATTGAGGCCCAAAATAGTCATTCAGGCAGCCACCGTGGAGTTTGACGCGCCCCATAGTGAAATAGCAGTAGGCGGAGCACGCTTTATGGTTCTGTTAGTAGTCTGCACGGGAAATCAGTCGTGTCATAGCAGTGCTGGTGAAATAGCAGTGCACAACACGAAACGGACAGCCACTGTTAGCAGCTTGCACGCCAAAGCACATTCATGTGGTTGCATTGTTTATTTTGGTTATCTGGCTCACACAAGTAATGCGAATAAGAGAACAAATATAAAACATCATTAGCTTATTGAGGCCCAAAATGCTCATTCACGCAGCCACCGTCGAGCTTGACGCGCCCCATAGTGAAATAGCAGTAGGCGGAGCACGCTTTATGGTTCTGTTAGCAGTCTGCACGGGAAATCAGTCATGTCATAGCAGTGCTGGTGAAATAGTAGTAGACAACACGAAACGGACAGCCACTGTTAGCAGCTTGCACGCCAAAGCACATTCATGTGGTTGCATTGTTTATTTTGGTTATCTGGCTCACACAAGTAATGCGAATAAGAGAACAAATATAAAACATCATTAGCTTATTGAGGCCAAAAAATGCTCATTCAGGTAGCCACCGTCGAGTTTGACGCGCCCCATAGTGAAATAGCAGTAGGTGGAGCACGGTTTATGGTTCTGTTAGCAGTCTGCACGGGAAATCAGTCATGTCATAGCAGTGCTGGTGAAAAAGCAGTAGACAACACGAAACGGACAGCCACTGTTAGCAGCTTGCGCGCCAAAGCACATTCATGTGGTTGCATTGTTTATTTTGGTTATCTGGCTCACACAAGTAATGCGAATAAGAGAACACATATAAAACTTCATTATCTTAGTGAGGCCCAAGATGCTCATTCGGGCAGCCACCGTCGAGGTTGACGCGCCTCATAGTGAAATAGCAGTAGGCGGAGCACGCTTTATGGTTCTGTTAGCAGTCTGCACGGGAAATCAGTCATGTCATAGCAGTGCTGGTGAAATAGCAGTAGACAACACGAAACGGACAGCCACTGTTAGCAGCTTGCACGCCAAAGCACATTCATGTGGTTGCATTGTTTATTTTGGTTATCTGGCTCACACAAGTAATGCGAATAAGAGAACAAATATAAAACATCATTAGCTTATTGAGGCCAAAAAATGCTCATTCAGGTAGCCACCGTCGAGTTTGACGCGCCCCATAGTGAAATAGCAGTAGGTGGAGCACGGTTTATGGTTCTGTTAGCAGTCTGCACGGGAAATCAGTCATGTCATAGCAGTGCTGGTGAAAAAGCAGTAGACAACACGAAACGGACAGCCACTGTTAGCAGCTTGCGCGCCAAAGCACATTCATGTGGTTGCATTGTTTATTTTGGTTATCTGGCTCACACAAGTAATGCGAATAAGAGAACACATATAAAACTTCATTATCTTAGTGAGGCCCAAGATGCTCATTCGGGCAGCCACCGTCGAGGTTGACGCGCCTCATAGTGAAATAGCAGTAGGCGGAGCACGCTTTATGGTTCTGTTAGCAGTCTGCACGGGAAATCAGTCATGTCATAGCAGTGCTGGTGAAATAGCAGTAGACAACACGAAACGGACAGCCACTGTTAGCAGCTTGCACGCCAAAGCACATTCATGTGGTTGCATTGTTTATTTTGGTTATCTGGCTCACACAAGTAATGCGAATAAGAGAACAAATATAAAACATCATTAGCTTATTGAGGCCCAAAATGCTCATTCACGCAGCCACCGTCGAGCTTGACGCGCCCCATAGTGAAATAGCAGTAGGCGGAGCATGATTTATGGTTCCGCTAGCAGTCTGCACTGAAATTTGAAGCGTTGTCATAGCCAATTTTTAATTTATTAATCTGACTCGGTCAAGTAACGTGAATTCAAGCACAATTATTAAGATGATTAACTTTGCTAGCATTTTTTGTCATATTTACGTAACGGGAAAATGCTCAGCAAAGTTCAACGTGTTTTAGTGAGTCACTTTGTTCATTACAAGCCGTAGGCAAAGTGACGGACAGATTCAGGCAGTGATATTGGTGAAGTAATAAATGGTGAAAGTTTCAAAAGCTCTCACAGCACTGCTTTGCTGGACTCCATTCACTAGAAAACTGCGTTTGTAATGGTGAAAGCGTCAAGACAGGAAATGATACCCCACTGCACAATGTTATATATGTGTACCACCCCATGTGACGGGCAGCAAAACCATCTATTTATTAAGACTGAATGCAACAACATAGCAAGGTGCTGTTTCGCAATATGGCACCTTTTCATCTGCACTTCTGGCAAGCTGCCGTATGCACTGATGCATAAACACATTACCAGGGGTAAGGGACGAAGTAACTGTGCAAGCCATGTGATGCTTTTAACATTTTGTATCTGTCAATGTTTCTGTTGTCACAGCTGATAGAACTTTGTTTGGTGCAAGTTGGTTGACCACGTTGCGGCAACAGGACAACAAGCAAAGTCAGAATAGTAGGAGAAAAGAAAGTAAGGTTGCAGACTGAGGAGGCAAGGTAGACAAGAGAGCAAGGCTTTAATGACATCGAGGAGGCCAGCCCTGCTATTCACAGGACATGGTGCTTTGAATGAGACGAGCTAATGGAATTGTAAAGAAAGACGTGGCTGCAGCATGCTTACAAGAACATACGCAAAAATAAAAGGACAGAAATAGGAATAAAACATACACCCACGGAAGCACTCACATATTCACACACATGAACACAAACGCGAGCGCGAGAACTTAGATCTAAAATGCAAAAAAGGGGAAAATAACAAATATACACAAACACGCAAGAAAACAAGCACGCACATTTAACGCAGACGCGAGTAGAACTATTAGGAGTCAGTTCACAAGCAGCTGTGCCTACTTTGTCGTACCTTTTTTAATGCACCTATTGGCTCTGTTGCCTTCACTGTCATAGGATTTTTTTAGAAGCGACATATCACGACAAAGCGCAAAGCTGTGTTTTGAGAAAGCAAGTCGAGCGCTGGTAGCACAACTTTTGCGCGATTGTGTCACAGAAGGCGTTCTACAGCTGGCGCGTGCAGTGAGCGAAGAGTTCTAAGCCACACAGCGACGCGAATTCATGCCCAGCTCCCTTGTAACGGCACTAGTGTATCAGTCATAATTTTACATTAGCACTGAGGCTGACATTAAGGAAACAAACACTGCTCCCAAACGCCTGACCATTAGATATCCCATGACATTCCCTCAAGCAGCGCGTGTTAGTCACTGATTGTTAGCATTGGTGGAAAGAAATCAATCGACGGTGCTACACAACACTCGAACGACGCTGCTAGACGCTCGGCTATCTTATCACACTGCTGCCAACGATCGGTCGTTTGCACGCTGAGCTGGCAGCAACGAATCTTTGAATTGGAGGTTGTGTTCACAAATATTTCCTGTTGAGAAACTCGCAGGTTGGTTTCATCCGCGCACGCTTTTCTCATTTATCCTGATAATGGTTTTGCTCCATCACTTCGCCACGTCCGACGAGAAACGCAGGGGCACAGTACACAAACACACCCGCCGCTCACAGTAGGTACCAGACTTTGGCGAACTCTCCTCGTCGTAACTTCTCTTAGGAGCAAAACAAAAAACCATGGAACAAACACGCACGATGTTTGTTTGCAGCGGCATGTCGCCGCGGGATCCTGTTTCCAGAAGAAGCACAGCGCAGCGTCACCGATGTTTGCTGCAATCTTTCTTCACCGGCTCACGGCTCAGAACAAACGCACGCCGCACAAATTGTGCATCGTAAGCTCGCAATAATATTTCCGGCATGACAGACAACCACAAACAATTCTAATTCACTCTGACGAAGGGAGATGCACAGAGTTGACGCGACTCCGCCGAGTTCAAAGCGAGGGCGGCCATGTTAGGCATGTTCTCCGTCAGCGGGGTCACCGGCCGTCAGGCTCATGACGTCACCTGAAGTGCGCGCCTATTCGTGGAGGCTCGTGTGCATCCGCCTTTGAGGGGCAATTGCCGCTGCCTTCCGTAGTTGTATCCGACTATAGGTTTAGTAGTCGTTGCCACGAAGGACGGCGTGGATCCTGTTGATCATATTGCGATTTAGCTGTCTGACTCTGTTTGAAGTCCTGCTTTTACTTGTGGGTGGGCTTCGCATTCTGTGTGGGCCAATTTTTACTGGCCTTGCAGCTGGGACTTCGGCTGCAGTCGGCGACGGGGGCCGAACACCGGTTGCTGGTTGGCACGCCTGAGTCCTCTGGGGTACGCAGTCGCGAGAGACGGAAGGCTGTTTGGTGATTCGGATTGGTGCGTGTCGGTGGTTTGCGTCGGCGAGCTGCCTCATCTACAGCGCGACGGTGCGGGCAGTTTGTGTCTGTGTCAGGGTGGGCAACCCCGCAGTTGCAGCGGTGCACATTGCGCTCGGGAGGAGTTGTTGATGTATCAGTTCCAGGTCGGAAGTGGTGCCCACAAGATCTGCAGCACGAATATATCGAGGCGTTAGGGCAGACATCGGATCTGTGTTCAGGCTGAAACAGTGGTAGCACTGAAGGCCTTTCGGCTTGGATGGGTACAGTCGGTACATGGCTGAAAAGAGCATGGCGTTGTTTGATACTTCAGGGCCCTGAAACACAAAATGTTTCGGCCCTGAATAAGGAGCTCTTCCCCTTTGGCATCTTCGCAAAACGAGAGTGGCACGCGGAACAGGACGGCGCGGGAGCTTTGTCAGTCGTTGGCGCAGTATGCACTGACAGGATGCGACTTTCCGAAGACAGCCACATACTCTAAGGCGAGTAATTTATCGGTGGCCGATGAACGATACGTGTCTGCGGCGATGAGGTTTTGGGCATTTCCAATTTTCACGACTGTGTCCTGTCTCTCGAATTTGGAAAGGTGGGCCGCCTGACAAATTAGCAGGCTCAACTCGACTGGTCTCGCTCGGTAGAGATTGAAGCCTTCGGCCAACTTCAGGACTATTGTGGTGGCCTCGTCCTGCCATGGTGCTGACGGGGTCACGTGCGTGAACACTCCCTGCAAAGCGTAACCCTAGTCCATGCCCTGCGGGTTCAGCGTGATGGATTGCGTGGGCTGTGATGTAGTTGTAGGTGTCGAGGACGGTGGATCCATACTGAACGCGGCGGTGGCAGCGACGAAGCGCCTCGCCCTGTGGTGGGGCCAGACGAGGCCACATTTGTTTAGGCGAGGTGCAGTGCGACAGGCCAAAGTTCGTCCGGCGATGACAGGGAGCTCTCGTAGTTCGGCGGAGCTCTCACTGCGCACGTCCGCTCGTTGCAAGCACTCGCGGAGAACTCCGTGAGAGAGAGAATGAGAGACAGAAGAAAGGGGAGAGGCAGGGACGTTAACCAGATGGGAAGATCGGTTTGCTACTCTAGCTGGGGAGAGAGGGGAGGGGGAGGTAAAGTGACAGGAAAGTAGAGGTAGAGAAAGAAAGGAGCACAGATACACAATCACAATCGGTCACAGGTGGCACAGCAGAGTAGAACTTGCAGCACTATAAACATCTGTCTGGGCTACAGCCGCTTTTCCAAGTCTGTTGCCCTTGAAAACTGCAACATTGCCCTCGTCGCCCTCCTCTGCGAGGGCTTGTGATGTCGGCATTCTAAAATAAGTTCCTCTGTTAGAGGTCTTTGGTCAAAACGCGCAACGCGTGTACGAGCGATCGTCTCTGTAAATTGTAGCGAGGACAGTTCCAGAGAAGGTGCTGAAGAGTCTCTTCGCTACCACAGTCATCACACGAGGCGTCGTTGGCCCATCCGATTGGGAATGCAAAAGACTTAGTAAAGGCCACTCCAAGCCACATTCGAAAAGAAGGGTAGCTTCTCAACGGCAGAGTCCAGCTGGGATGCAAAGGTGTAGAAAGGAGTCTAGGTTGTGCAGCCGGTTACATTGAAAACTTCCTGCGTTCCACAGGGAGAACGTGATAACCCGGGTGAGCATTCGAAGTTTTCGAGCAGCATCTGTAATTGATAACGGTATTTGTTCCTCTTCGTCGCCTTGAAGAGCCGACCGAGCAGCGTTATCGGCGTGTTCATTTCCCTGAGAGAAGTGCGATGGCGCCAATGAGCGGCTGCTTACGCGCTGTGGTGTGAAGGCGCAGAGTTGCTTTACAGCAAATAAAACGTGGGCACGCGGGATATCTTGACTTCTGCTCAGAATATGTGCCGAGCCCCGTGGAAAGAAATGTATTCGGCATGCAAGATTCGGGTAGTTTTCGATTTAGGAGACGTATACACTATATCAGTTGGACACCTTGCTGAATAGCAGCAAAGACATTCTTACCTTATTACAACGCGGTTTCGAATGCGTAAATCTCCATGGGAATTTCTAGGGGAATTTCACTTCGTTAGATTCATTACATGGTTATTTTCAGTTGCGATATAACGAGCTTTCACTGTATATGATAGAAGAGAACGTATGAAGTAACATGGAAACGCCTGCTCACAAGACAACCCGCTGCGGAGCAGGTGTAGATGCGGCTTGCTTGGTAATTCGACGACCGGGCGCAGAGGCAGATGCCGTGGGCAGGGTGCGCCGATCATGAGCGTTCATAAAATAAAAAAAAACGACGGGGAAGTAGCTGAAATTGCTTCGCATCACAAGTGTCTAAAAAGAACAAGTCAAAGTACGCAAATATCTATCTTTTTGACGGGCGCAAGACATCATCTTTAGTGACCTTGTAATGGCTGAACCGAAGAGATAGCCATTGAGATTTTAAGAGGTTGCTTCAAACGAAAAGACTTGATGATAAATGCCCGCGTTCATCAGAATGACATGTCGCTGTGGTAGGGCAGGGGGGTTCCTCGTGATGTGCGTACGATGAAACACTGAAGAATGTAAGAAGTCTAGACATTTCCGTCCGGCAGAAAGAAAACTTGTTTCGTGTAGCATTGCAAAAATATTTACCAGGTCAAGTAATACTTGGATACTGGCAAAACATGGCCACTGACTCAAAGCACCACGTTTAACACCAGCATACGTCCACCGCGATAAATGTACAAGCTATAACAGTCTTCCAGGATTAGTCAACGCAGTTGTCCCTTGTCAACAAACCCCGTAAAGGAGAAAGGACACCAAGTCAGTGTTGGTGGCTCGGCACTGAACTCAATTTAGAACTTTTGCAAGAAACAACTAATTGTGCTCCCTGCTGACATGCTTTTTGAGACAGTTAAATGAACGATACCACCGCAATATTCTACACATGGTGTAGACTACTCTCGTGTAGATACGTCAAACGTGTCTATGTCACTACGTTTGATGAGTTTTGATGACGATAGTTGTTGGATGCTAGAAAAAAATTTGCCGCAGTTTCACCCGAAAGGCAATACATCAATTGCGATAGCAAATTAGTAGAAAGCTATACGGAGTAAGGATATGATAGTAGTTTTATCAGCTGTATAAACTTGGGCATGAAGCAGCACCAGCAACGCGCAGAACTGTTGTCGACGCCATCGGCGTTTTGCCCGCGTTCGCTCCGAACGCGCGCGGCGTTGGTGACTGTTACCGGTGCCCCTGGGGGCGGCTCGGTGGTTTTCGTCGAGTACAGAATGGGATACTCGTCAAGCAGCGTCGGAAATCTTATGCAGCTTCTCGCCTCGCAACGTTTTTAATATACAGGGTGTCCCAGCTATCATGCAGCACGATTTAAAAAAAGAGGAATGGCGTTACACGAAACCAACCTAGTGCGTATTGTTTCCCGTACAGTGGAGTAGCCGCCAGTAATTTTTTTTGTTACTGAGATTTAATTAGGTAATTCTAATTAATTATCTAACTCGTGAAGTACTGTGCTAATTATCAAAGTGTCAATGAGAACGTTGTAGAGCAACATGGAAAACTCCCGATACAGCAATCTGTTGCTCAATACGTGCTACATCAATGCGTTTTTCCGAGCGTGAAAGAAGCCCGCAAATGCACGCAAAGTGCCTCTAGCGGCCAGTCGCGCGGCAATTATGCGTGTATTCGCGGGCTTCTTTCACACTCGGAAAAACCCATTTAGGTAGCACGTATTGAGCAACAGAGAGCTGTATCGGGAGTTTTTCATTTTAAATCGTGCTGCATTATAGCTGGGACACCCTGTATACGCATTTGGTGCCGCAGCTAAACGTCGCCTCCACTCCCTTCCGTCTCCCCACGGCCTTTCGCACGACGGAATTAGCCGCGTTTCCTGTCTATATACGGTGATTGTAAAGGAAGAAAGAGACGGTTAATTCTGCAGCCCTTCAGGGAGCACGGCGCAGAACGCGCCTTTGCTCTCCGGTGCGTTCGCTCCCCGTGAAAGTGCGCGTCCCTCGCGCCCTTTCACTCCCACATACAGCGTCCGGAGCGCAGCGACGATTTCATCGCCGTTGACGTCATACGGAACCTCAGGGCGACGGCGACGACAAATGAACTTTGGAGTGTCCATATAATCGCTATCGCAATACAAGTCTCAGTCATGTTTCTCAGAAAGCTTCGTAGTCGAAGAAAACTTGGTCTTGGTCAGTGAACTGGAATCGGAAGATCAAGTGTCGATTTCCATCTTGAATTCATAGAATATTCAAAACTGACCACTGACATATAGCAGTTTAGCAACAAATTTGTACATGTGTTAAAAAATGAACTCCTGTTTGCATGTAAATATCCCTGTACAATACATTGTCCATAACATATTTCCCAAGTTAAGCGCAAATCCTTAATGTGAAATTTATGATTATTTGTTTACATTTTTCTAATTGCTTGCTTTTATGTGAATGTGTCAGGAGTGTGTGAGTGAGTGAGTGAAATAACTTTATTTAGGTCGAGCGAAAATACAAATTGATACATATTGGTGGAAGAGGGTTCGTGAAAAATAAAATAAAATTGTCATCCCGTGACTCTAGTATGAAAATAGGAATCGATAAGGCAAATCCACGCGGAGTTCTCAGAAAGATTTCTTACCAAGGAACTCGTTCACGTAATACTTGAAGTCCTCTGTCGGAGCATTCTTTCTGTGTCTAAATTATGTCTGCTCTCTCTCATTGAGACATAGAAAGGCCTTCTGTATTTCTAATCAGTTACGTGAGGTAGGAAATACGACACAATAATGGGTACATCACCGTCTTGCACACAGAGAAACAATCATTGTCTGCCCTATGTGATGTATCATATATAAAATTGTCCTCTGTTAATGAAAGCACATACCAGGGCGCCAAATCTGTGGACTGCAAATATTGTATGCATGAAAGGTAATGCCTTTCAATCATGTGCGCTCTCTCATGTAGAGGGTACGTGCAAACAATAAACGAGGGCACTTGCACCTCTTTTTTTTGGCAGTGGCCTGACCAACCCTCTGGTACAGATAAGAAAGAAAGGTATGTTTTAGTTTCTATGTCGAATGTATATCTATTTTCCATAATACGCATTTTACATGATTGCATCGTACACTTGTGACTGCATTATGCAAGTGTTTGTATTTTATAAGTTCTTGTAGTTTTTGCACTTGCCCTAGGCGTAGTAGTTCTATATTTGCTTACGACAATGCTTCTAAGGTGGGCCCCTCCACTTGACACAACATATACTTTAGCAGAGACTGAAGTTCTCTACATAGCTGATTTTATGCGGATTGCCTTCACTAAAACGAATCAAGAATATTGTGTGTAATTTTAGCGTTAACGCATGCGCTGTAAATATTTCCAATTGCAACACTTATATGTGACAACACTAGTGACTTCATGCAACATTCGTAATCACCGCGTAGTCGTCATACCACATTGAACATACGGTATTTTTGCTGTCGTCACCATATTACTCCTTCTGCCGCCATAGTTTACGCCATCTTCACCTTATCTTCTCTTCGACGTAGTTATTCTGTCGTCATCGCAAGACACTGTGGTCCTCGTGCAATAGAAGTGACACAATCGTATTCGTCATATTGTTGTCGAAGTCTTTTTGATATGTCGCGGCCGTCACCATATATCTTGTCATGCTTATGAAGCCGCCGTCGACGTTGTTATCCTGATACAGCCGCAGTGCTGTCCTTACATGGACATGTTTAACAATTTCGTAACACGGCTCCTAGCTAAAATATAGAGGCGACATAGGCAGGTAGGTAGCTACCGGGTTAGTGGATAGTTCATAAAAAAACGCTTCGCAATAATGCTGGCGAGTTCTCATCTGACAAATGTTGATCTCGTTTACATTTACGCACAATAACATGGTATGTCGTCATTTC
>NC_051158.1:1191926-1222567 GCF_013339745.2 Dermacentor silvarum
AATACTTATTTATTACGCAGAGTCAAGCTCTAATGAATCTGTTGTCTGAGCACGCATATGATTTAAGGTGTTATAATGTATATGAAACCGCATCAAGTACCAGCTGTGAATCACAAGCTGCTATTGTAAATATCGCTATTACTTCACAGACAACATTAGAGGAAAAAGTACGGTGGTGTGACGAAAATTAACATGTACGTTGTCTGGCGAAAGGCGGACCGTACGCGATGATCGATGTCATCTCAGCAATGCGGTGCTTTTCTTTTGCTGCTCTTCCTTTCAGTCACTCCCATCGTTGCTTTGTTTTTTTTTTTTTTTTTGCTGGTTTTTCGATCCATAGGCGCGCTTCAGTTTGAATGATTTTCTATATTCATCTGACTTTCGTTTGCTTAGTTTTCAGACGTATGAAAAGAGTACTCTCCCAACATCTGCCGCCTCATTGACTGGTCGGGTGGTCAGAACTATTCCGCGTAAACCTAATAATAACGCTCATTACGTGCGCTCAAGCGTCACCAGAAAGAAATGTGAGCCAGGAAAGGGACGAAAGAAAGACATTTAAACTTTTTTTTCCACTTCAGTAAACTTTAGGCGACTAATTCTCTCTTTGCCGCGCATATTACTTTTTGCGGGCAATATTTCTATTCAGGAAAAGAGATCTTTCTTTGCTTGGAATTTCTCTGTCCCGGATTTTGACAGTGCCACTCGTCAATTGACAATATCCTTGAAATTTTCAAAATATTACAGGCAAGCAAGAAATAAAGGAAGAAAACTGACTGATATTGATTATCTTTCAGTTCAATATTCACAGGCGTTCCGAGATGCAGATGAAGTGCGGCTCGGCAAACTCATTATTTTTGGAGATTCTTCCGAGGACTTCAAAAATGCGACAGTCTGGGTTTCGTCGATTAGTTATAGTGGTGAAAAGGAGTCCACATTGTCAACATTCTGCGAATAGTTGCTTTAGTCTTATTCTAGGCTCGCTCCACCGCTCTCTGGTAAGACGGGAATGAGGAGGCGTGGTATTGTTGAGTACGCCAGGAGTCCTTCCTTTCGTGTATCTAAGTGAGACTGCCTAGATCGGTCGTAACACCTTTCCACATACTCCTATATTGCAGTTTGTATTTTAAGTGGCCGCGCTATCTCTGTTCTATGGCGACAGTAATTATGGGGACACTCAAGGTGAATTTTCTTCGTCGCGGTACGGTTGCGTGTAAAGTCCAAGTGCCATAAAATCATATCGCACCTCGCGGCGCAATATGCTCTAGGTGCGAGGGTAGGCTTGGGAGGGTGAGTCGAGAAAGGTGGTGGCTTGATGAGCACCGTCTTCCTGCTCGCCTAGTATTGCGCGCACTAGGAGCGCGCCTAGTGCTGATTATCGCGTAATCTCAGCTTTCGAAGAGGCGTTGAAGCTGGAGGCAGCACGAAGCTTTCCGTCGCCGCTGCTGCCACTCTTCATAACGTCAGCGTTGTGACAGCCACTGTCCGCGGTCATTGAGGGGGATCTGTTCAGGCTTCCGTGTGCGTGGGTGACATCAAGCTTCCTATTTTAATTCGAGAGCGTTTATTTACTGCAGTTACCACGGCCGATAGAATTATGACCTTGACTTAGCATAGATAATAAGTAATTTACTATCGCAATCACTGCTTCGCCTTTCCTGCGAAACTACAACTTTCTTTCGTTAATCAAATAGTTTTCCGTGATTGGTGTCGGCACCCTTCTCGGAGCAAAAAAATAACTATATGTAGAATTCATCATCATCGCAAAGATAAATTTATTTATTCTACATGCGCCTGTCATGTTTAACTAGCTACAATTTATATAGGGCGTGCGCCATTTAAACACAAACAAATCGCTACTGTTGCTAAGCTACATGTTTTACACGCGTTCTGTCATGGAAGCAGCGTCTACCAGGAAACACTGGGAAAACAATTTCTGCAAAGGGTTTGGAATTAGCTTTTATTTTGCGAGAGGGATTACGATACAGAGCTTGTTGTCTCACATCATGAAAAGGCTACACTTGTAAACTAGATCATACGTGCTGTGCAGAGTTTAACGAAATCGCAGAGATAATCGCACCATCCGGTACTTCAAGACGGCTCGAAACGCTGTTCAGCCTGCGCCATGGCAACCCCTGAAGTTACGTCCTTATGATGTCGTATTTCCACAGAGTGAAGGACCAGGCCTCAGCGACAACACGCCCATTTTTACTTTGTTCGCTTCAGCATTTGCTCACGGTGGCGCACTGTAATTTCCCCGCAACTGTTAATGAACTTGCTTGGAAGAGGATGACACAGTCTTTTTTTGTGTGTACCCGCAGACCACGTGTCAGGAATGTCAGCGACTTTATGTTAGTTGGCATGGTCGTAATTCACTTGCAGTAATTCAACGGCGTTACCTTCGAAACTGTGCATGGTTGTCAAATATCTCTCACCACCAGAGCATAATATAACACAGCCGAATAGAAGAAATAGAAATTGTGAGTTGTAGCTTTTTGGGCTAATCAGCGCTTTACATATTGGAATCTGTTGCGTAAGACAAGTGAGGGTATGGAGAATGTAGATGTTAATGCGTACGACTTCCTCTCTGTCTGAGTTATTCTCTTCGGTTTGCGGCTTCATCATCCCTGTTCATACATTCATTATTTCGTTTGTTCATCACTTGATTCATTCGGACCTGCGGAAAAAAAAGTTGTATAAACGCCCAGTTGGAGATATCTACTTGTGCCAGGAAAACAAATACAAAGTCATGCTTGCCTGTAGGTGCTTGGAAAAAAGTTGCCGTCGATTCTTTTTGTAACTGGCACAATGCACAGATAGTGAGCCTATTTAGATTAAAATTTTAAACTGAATTTTTGTAGCGTTAGCTACACTGGCCTAGCCAAGCCCATTTCTCGCGGCACATCAAGAGCCGTGCTGCGCATGTGCAAGGATCAGTGATGTCACACGGCTTGCGCACCGGAGCCACCGGAGCCGGCACCTCTCGCGCACTCCGCCGCCGGTCTGCGCATTCCAGAGGAGTGACGTCGTAGCCGTGGTAGACGCACTGGCGCCGGCGCGCGCTCGCTGTGCAGTCGCCGTCTGACACTGCGCTGGAGCCGTTGCGCTTCTGACTGGCGTTTGCCAGTGTGGTATAGCCATGGAGAAGGAAAGCGCAAATGCTGCTCAACAGCGCAGAAGAACGGAGAAGCTTGACTCATCGGATCCCGAAGTAGTTGCCTGGCAATTAGCGGTTGAGCGTAGGAGACAACCAGGAAAGCTAAGAATAATCAGCTGAACCTTTGCTAACGCTACGTATATCCTGGCATAGCCGAGCTAAGCCACTGCAACTTTTTATGCCGCTCTGGTTATTTAGCAATAGCACATCAAAAGTTTATTTTAGACAATCAGATAGAGCAATCATAAATGAGATAGCGAAGTGCAAATTTATAAAAAAAGTTAAAATCTACTGTCGTCAGCGGAACACGCCATTTATATTTATGTGTAGCAATCAGTGCATTGTAAAAAAAAGCTACTTGAATATCCACACTGCAGATTATTTTATTGTGTAGAAAGTACATCAATTTCTTAAATGACAGGTTACTAAGAAATGCTACTTTGTTCTCCCCAGAAAACGTTGCGGTGTCATAACACATTAAAAATGTACTTTATTCTTCGGCTTTCAGCAAACCTTGGCATGTTAATATATCATCGCCAACTTACCTATCGGATTTTATTACCAAGCAACATATGACTGAACCATGGCACCCACACGTTTCTGTGAGTAGGATAGGTGGTCGTCTAAGCATCAAATCTGCATAAAGATTTCGCTTCGTTTGCTTTTCGCTAAAGGTTTGTTTTTTGGCACCCACAGGGATGCGCTGTTATGACGTCCAAAAAAAGCTTCTTGAACACAGTTACCTACGTTCAAATTTACAGGTCTATAAGCAGCTGTTTTCAGAAGCAACCAATAATTTTGTTTACCGAGTTAACGTTTTTACGCTTCTGTTTTCTTAGGAAAGCAATATCAACTAAAACTGTGAAAGCTAGGAGAAATTCTTCAGCAGGTGTCCGACTGAAGCACTCAGCTATTTACTTGGGGTTAAGGCTAAACTCTCCAAGCGTAAAAGTGGCTTACGAGAGTTGCGTGAAAACGTCAAGTTGGAGTAGGGAAGCTAAATGCGTTTGCTGGTCAGTCCAAGTTTTTCTCCAAATTTTACTTTACCAAAGGCTATTGGCAGGTGTCCATGTTTGTGGACAGTTGAGAAAAAACAGCATTTTCCAGTACATCTGGCCTGTATCCCTACGTATACGTGCTGTTGGGGGACAAGACAGCTCAGGCTGTTTTCGCACGCCTCATGCGAGCCATTATGAGCGAATTAGAAAATGTTTACCACTATTTTGACAATGTTGTCATTGCTACAAATACGTGGCATGAGCATTTGTCCACTCTGCGGCGTGTGTTTCAGCGAATGCGATTGGCCAATTGAGCTATAAATATCAGCAAGTGTGAGATAGGAGAGTAGACAACCCTTTTCTTGAGCCATCGAATTGAAGACGGTGAAGTTGAACCTCTTTGGAAGACTCTAGACAAGATTCTAGTGGTCAAAACACCAATGACGAAAAAGACCCTCCAGTTATTCCTAGGTCTTACCGGCTACAACAGGGACTTTGTCCCGAACTATGCTGAGATCAACAAGCCTCTGACTGACTTCACACGGAAAGGACAGAACATCATTCTTGCGTGGGGACTAGCTCACGAGCAAGCTTTCAACATTCTGAAGCTTGGCGACGCTCCCATTCTAAAAGCCCCCAAAAGCCCCCACACTAGAAGCAACCTGTTACCTCGAGGAAGAGGTATCCCACTTTTGAGCGGGAATGTTTGGCACTTCTACGGGCAGTTCGAAATTTCCATTTGTACTTGAACGGCAAACAATTTGTCATTCAATCCGATCATCAGCCTTTGCAGTACTTGAAGTCCACCAAACGCCTCAACAAGGGCTGCGCTATGGAGCACACTCTTGCAAGAGTACGCTTCTGTCATTGGTTACATCAAAGGATCGGATAACGTCGGAATAGATTACGTGAGCCGTGCTTAAATCATTGAACTACGAAGTGTACATTAATGTAATGTTTAATTCTTAACCTGTGCTGCGTTCACGGACGGAAAAACATTTACTGACTTTGTTTTTTAATACACTTGTTGTATATGTGCACCTGGAGCTTTGCCAGTAGTTAACTCTTTTTGAAAGTGGGTCTGCGTGCAACGTTCTCACGTTTGTTCTCCGACTTTTCTTTCACCCATTAGAACAGTTGTGAACGACTTCAGAAAACTCACCAGCCCTTCCTCTGTCGAGAAAATGGCGGTAAGCGAAGCTTGCGGCAAGACGACGCTGTCGCAGGCGTTCCGCTTCGTTTGCCCAGAACCCAGGGTCGCCGGATCTTCGGTGACGTTTGGACTCAACATCGCGCTCCCGGAACTCGGGGTCCGCGGCTCTTTGCTGACGTTTCGCCTAAGCTTCGGAAGCTGTCGCGACGAGCCCTTTCCCGAGCGAGTTGTACAACAAGCAAACGACATGTGACGGCAATTGTCGGTTATAGAATGTGTCATTTGAAAATGGGTTCTTTTCTTACCGTAAAACAAAATGCTGATTATAACACATTTATTACTGTTAGAATGCTGTAACGGTGGTGTCTTTTTATAAGGCCACTAATGATACTGCCCTTTGGTACAAAGTGCAGTATCATAGGTGGCCTTATGAAAACAAACCAATGTTCCAGCATTGAAGTATTCTGCTTCATAATTCTGTCAGCAATATGTTTCTCGTAGGGAAAAAATGGCAGTTTCGAGCATTTTTGTTGTATTTCGAAAATGAGCCTGTGCACTTTGTCCCGATCCAGTTCTTTCCTATGGAAACACTTTAAACTCTGTGAGATCATATTAGCCTTCAGGTTATATAACTTGTTGAGAATACCTCAAATTTGTCTGCATCTAAGTCAGTTTAGTTGACGCCGTGCAACGCTACCGCACAAGGCTTACACCGTCCTAGGCACCAGTGGAGCGACAACAGTCTTCGTTTCTGCTGTAACATTGGTTGCTTCGAAATATACCTCAACCTTCAAATGATAAGCTTGTCACTTATCTGTTTTCATGAATATCTGGCAGTATTATTTAAATAGCTCAAAACAAGCCGTCACAGTAATATCTAGAGCTTTATCGATCGATCATTAATTGTGACCATGAAATCCGGGTCAAAAATATTAAATTTTTCTAGGACATCTCACAACAATTTTCAGCACAATATGGAGCGAAGTCATTGCATTAATTTTATTGTGAACCATTATCGAAGCTATGCTTTTTAGTCAATTAACCTGGACCGTGCTGACTGTTGCGTTGACGGCACATTCTAACTCAGCAACTTTGATAATCTTATTCGGTCGGTTCCTTCTTTCATTGTTTGCTACTGTTGTATTTACAAAGTGTTTTACCCGCCGTGGTTGCTGAGTGGCTATGGCGCTGGGCTGCTGAGCACGAGGTCACGCTATTGAATGCCGGCCACGGCGGCCGCAGTTCGATGGGGGCGAAATGCGAATACACCAGTGTATTTTGGCTTAGGTGTACGTTAAAGAACCCCAGGTGGTCCATGTTTCCGGAGTCCCCCACTACGGCGTGCCTTATAATGAGATCGTGGTTTGGCACGTAAAAGCCCATAATTAAAAAAAATTACGAAGTGTTTCAATCTTGCAGAGTGTACCATCTCATATAATTGCTATTCTTAATTCAGGTTATTACGCTGTGCTCTTGAACTAATAAACATGCGCACTTATTACAGTGCCCAATATATAATGCATGTAACTCTACAATATTTTAGTTTATTTTATTCTGATAGGTTATGCTTTTCCCCCTGTGGTATCCCCTGTTATACAAGTATATTACGCTTATGAAAACATTGCTTCTCGTTAGTGTATTGAATCTCTTACCCTTTCTATTATTAAAGTTGTTACACACTGTCTTGAACTGTGTATCTACCTTTTTTATTCATGACCCGTGAGGTGCCTTTTCGTAAACTGAGAGAAGTATGATAGCAAGGCAAGCGCATTTCAATCTGCGGGAATACAAGATTATTGGGAGAAGCGCAGTAACAACTACATGCATGAAAATAACATTACCTTTAGAGACCAAGAAAAATGCGTTGTCGCTTATGTCGTGCTAGACACTCACTCTAATGTTTGAACAACGAAGTGGTGCTATATACCTTTAGTAAAATAGTGTAAACAGATTGATCGCCAGAAAATTGGTCACAGAACATCATATTACAAAATATGAACTTACAATGCCGATACGACAATACCTTCTGAAAGTTTCACAAGCCTCTTGAATTTATGTCACATACATAATTTCTGAAAGAGCGGACTCTGCCTAAAGAGGAAGATTACTTGTTTTGACAGTGGCCTACTATTCCTGTCGCAAGCTATGTGCTGAAATTAAGGACACATGGTTCTGTTCATCTTGTCTGATCTCGGGTATTGTACAGGGATTGGTTCTGGGGCGAAAGTATTTTTTATGTTCATAAAAGTATCGCTCAGAATATACGATCAACATCGTGGTAAATTTGTGTCAGCAAAGTAAGCGAAAAAAGGCTGATTCCTGTGGTTTCCTTAAGTGCAGTATGAAAACCGAAATTTAGGTATGAAAGCACACCATTTAACTTATTGTGGTCAGCACATAGGACGGCAGCAATTGTCGTGTTAAAGCACTTGATTGAGTCGTTTATTTGCGGATGGTACAAGTTAACTGTTCGGTGTGCAGTGCAACTGGGCGGCAAAAGTTACCGCATAATTGTGAAATATTCCTAAGTAAGCATAATTACAGATCTTCGGTTTGTATACGACTGGGCATAAATATTATCGTCTAAAGCGTAAGCGCAAGGTAACACGAGTGGTGAATTTTTTGCTGTAAAACGATGCTGCGCTGTGTCAATTTGTGTCTACAAAAGTCACACATAGGCGAGGTTGTGAAATAAAATAAAGGTTATGAGCGCCATTGTATCATTCTTTGCGTCGGTTTATTACTTGTCTTTTCCTATAGGAATTCGCCAGGCACAGGTATAGCTTGCAGTAAGGCTTTGAGAAACAAAATTGTGCGACAAATTTCGCGCCAAATCGTGCGAACAGGACGCTGACCGAGAGTTACTCTGCCGCGCCATTTACAGCACCCACGTAAAGCGTGCGCAGAAAATAACTTGCATTAAAATCGCAGTCATGAATTCAGGAAGATTGACCAAAGTTTACCTTTCGATGAGAATACCACCGAGGGCAAAGCGAAATAGTAGTACGTTATCATGGCACTGACATTCCTTTAAAGGCGAAGTTGACGTCTATACCGTGTACTGACGTAGCACAAACACATGAAGAGGCCAAGTCCTGCGAAGCACACTGAAGCGCGGCCATTTTTATTGAGAGCATGCTTTCCATTTTCTGTCCTGAAGTGCCACCTTACTAGCTGCAAACAATATGATGTACGAAAGCCAAATATTGATATAAATTTCTAAATCAAATATATGACAAACCTAAACAATTAGAAAAGAAGAAGTACAATAGCTGAGGAATTTTCACTTTTCAGTTTTGTTTACTTACAAAATCTATCAAAGGCACTATAAGTGCAAATGGGGAGTTCGAGGTTTTCAAATTACAATGCATAATGCACACCGAAATATACCTAGACTATCAGCATGCCAAAATTAACACGTCCAACAAAAACCCACAAAAAATATATTCAGCCGCTCTACGACCCAAATAAACCCCCTTTACAATTGGTGAGTACAACCGGAAATTTGGCACATCGCAACGAGACACTGCAGCCTGTCTTCATTATGCCGGAAGAAGGACCACCACAACCACAACCTGCTGCCCCGGTGAATACCTTGGTCTGCCCTGGCCCATTACGCCAACGCGACCCACCCATCTTCAGTGGTACAGAAGATCATGATGTAGAAGACTGGCTCGCTGAATACGACCGGGTGAGCACCCACAACCACTGGGACGACACCTGAAAGCGGAATTACGTGTCGTTTTACTTGAGCGGTGTCGCCAGCGTGTGACACCGAAACCACGAGCGTGATCTCACGACGTAGGCGGCATTCAAAGCTATCATAACGGAGGTATTCTGGCGCCCCGCCGTTCGCAAGCTTAGTGACGAGCAACGTTTGCGTGGTCGTGTGCAACCGAGCGGGGAGACATTTACCAGTTACATAGACGATGTTGTCGGCCTCTGTAACCGCGTTGACGCCGCAGTGGCTGATGCCGAGAAGACCAGGCATATGTAACGACGCATTCCAGATGCTGCTGGCGAAAAACCCGGAAACATTGTCAGAACTCGTCAGTCTCTACCAAAGCTTCGATGAACTACGCAAACAACGCGTAGCCACCCGCCAATCTCTTGCACAGGCCACTTCAATGTCGAGCTTGGCTGTTGCCCCGGATAACACTTCGCTGTTAGTACAGATCAAGGAGTTCATCCGTGAAGAAGTTGCCCGTCAGCTTTCGCTCATGCCGCTTACACACGGCCAGTCGAGTTCTCCATTGGCACCCGATCTGCAATATGTCATCAAGGAGCAGGTAGCCGACCTCGTCCCGCTTTCGTTCCATCAGGCTCCGACTGCCACTACCCTGACGTACGCCGAAGTCGCTGCGCTACCTGGACTGCAGACCTACGGTCCGCTTTGCCCGCCTTTGCGCCCGGCTGTATCCCCTCCCACTCGACTAGTGGTACAGCATGCATGGCCTCAAGGCCATTGGCGCACGGAAGACAACCGTCCGATTTTTTTTTTGTGGCCGTGCTGGACACGTGGCACATCACTGTCACCCACTTGCACCGAACGTCTTCAACAATGTGCGTCCATATGCGCCATGTTTCCAACAATGCCGCAATTATTTGGACAGCTATGGATATCTAATTGGACGGAAGCCTCTCAGGATGCGTTTACGACTTTTCGCCGCCCACTTACCTCTCCACCAATCTTGCGCCATTTCGACCTAAGTGTACCTACAAAATTCCACACTGACGCCAGTGGTGTAGGCCTTGGTGCCGTGCTCGCACAACGTAAGAACACTAATGCCGAATACGTGATCGCTTATGCCAGTCATGCCCTTACAAAGCCTAAGGTCAATCACAGAGTTACCGAAAAAGAGTGCCTGGTCATCGTATGGGCACTTCAAAATTTCGCCCATATCTCTACGGTCGACCCTTTGACGTGGTGATGGATCATCACGCTCTATGCTGGTTATCTAACCTCAAAGACACGTCGGGTCGCCTCTCTCGGTCGGCCCTCCGCCTCCAGGAATACGATATCCGTGTCGTCTATTGCTCTGGACGCAGACACTCTGACGCCGATGCCTTCTCGCGATTCTCAGTTACTTCATACGCCATTAATTCTATCGACAGTCGTGATATCTCCCCACTTGACATCATGGACATGGCCTTGGTGCAACGAAACGATCCATGGATCGTCATGATGTTCAATATTTTGTCCAACCATCCGGCGGCTTCGGCAACTAGTGCGTTACTCCGACAAGCCCAGCATTTTGCCATCCGCGACGGACTTTTATACCGCCGGAACTACCACAATGACGGCTGCACATGGCTGTTAGTCGTGCCCCGCCACCTTCGAAACGATTTATGCTCCGCCTTTCACTCCTACCCCTAGTGTGATCACGGCGGAGTGTCGAAGACCTACACACGGCTTCGCGTACGCTACTATTGACGCGGCATTTAGTACACCTTCATCTGGAAATACGTACGCTCCTGCATTGCCTGCCAGTGACGCAAATGTGTCTCGCACCTCTCCACCGCACCTCTCCAGCCACTTCCCTGCCCATCTCACCCATTTGACCGCGTCGGCATTGATTTATACGGGCCTCTTCCATCTGCTGGCGCTGGCAACCGATGGATTGTCGTCGCCGTAGATCATTTGACACGATATGCTGAAACCGCCGCCTTACCTGCCGGGGCACGAGAACAGTGTTACCGGCATGGCTCTTAATCGCTTCCTCTTGGTGATGCAGGTTGGTGCAAAACTATCGCTATATGCTAAGCTATCTAATTCCCTGTGTCTGCTACTGTTCCCTTACCCACGGATGTTGCTCGAGACGTTATATGAACGCTTCTCTATGACTTCACTACTATTATGTGCCGGTGACATTGAGACTAACCCTGGGCCTGAGACTTGTTCTGAATCCCTTCTGGAAATCGATTCCCTCCCTAATGAGCCCGCTGAACAAATGAAGGTTCTCTTTGACTTTATAAAAAAAAAATGTGCATAATCGCTCACTTCAATGTAGCAGGTACCAAGCTGAATTCGCTGCAGAGATTAAAGCGGCTAGGAAT
Source organism: Dermacentor silvarum (assembly GCF_013339745.2). Lineage (NCBI taxonomy): Eukaryota > Metazoa > Arthropoda > Arachnida > Ixodida > Ixodidae > Dermacentor > Dermacentor silvarum. The sequence goes on from NC_051158.1 coordinate 1,203,289, forward strand.
GGACAGAAAAGCTTGGATACTAAGATTAGTGGAATGAACAAAAGACTAGAAGTGCTTGAACACCGAACAAAAACACTAGACCGGTACGAGGAACAGCTCGTAACAATTCAAAAATCACTTGAAGAGCTCCCTACTAGGAATGAACTGTTAGAATCTCGACTGAATCAACAAGAAGATCGGTCACGTCGTGACAATTTAATGACTTATGGTCTACGAGACACCAATGAAACTTGGCAACGAAGTGAAAAAAAAATAGTAGCAACTTTTACCTCGGTTCTTGAAAGCTTTTCTTTCGACCTAATCGAGCGAGCACATCGAATTGGTCGCTTTGTACCCAATAAATGTCGGCCAATAATTATAAAGCTCAGTAGCTTTAAAACCAAAGAAAGGCTTCTTTCGATGCGCAACGTGTTTAAACAAAAAGCATGACTATAAGCGAAGACTTTTCGCCTGCTACACGCATCGGTAGAAAGAGGCTTTTCGATTTTGGTAAAAGCCAGGCTTCTTCTGAACCTTTCAAGCTGCGTCATGATAAGCTGTATCTAAATGGAAAGTGCTATTTCTTTAAGGCTACTACGGCCTCTGTTCACGAATTCATGGCACAGCGTAACAACACAATGAACACTGGCAATCATTCAACACATTCGACACGTGTATCATCGTAGGAAAACACGAAGGGCAGTAGCTGTCTGCCGTCATCACGTCCTCCAACATCAGTCCTGTTTACCAACGTTCGCAGCATTCTTAATAAATACGACCTATTATCATCCGCCATAGACTCGTGCGAGGCCCAAAGCGTGGCCTTAACCGAAACATGGTTGCCGCCTCATGTGAGTGACGTAGAACTTTTTCACTGTGTGCAGAACTACACTGTATATCGTTGCGATCGCGCTGCACACAGAGGAGGCGGTGTTCTCCTGGCAAAATCAAATGACATACCTTCATCTGCCATCAGCGTCATTGGGGTCCTGGAAACAGTCTGGGCTGCCATTACACTTGGTCATTTAACCATAATAATAGGTGTGTTCTACCGCCCTCCTTCTACGTCATCTTTATTTGCAAATGAATTCCATGAGACAATTTCTCATGTACGCTATTAATTTCCTTCATCGCCCATAGTAGTCCTCGGTGACCTCAACTTTCCAAACATTATGTGGAACACTGACCAACCCTCGCTATCGCCTTTTTCCCAACAAGCTAAGGAATTTTTAGACGCATGCGCTGTTTTCTCGCTTTCACAACTCGTTACCGATCCTACGCGATCCTCTGTCAATGTAGCAAATACCCTTGACTTAATTCTAACGTCCCATCCCAACCACATATCTTCAATCACACATTTACCTGGCATAAGCAATCATTGTCTTCTTCATTTAACTTTCAACTCATCAATTCCCATAACCACTAAACAACGGAAGATTATACACGATTACAAAAACGCCCACTTTGATGCAATTAACAGAGAATTAACCTCATTTCTAGACGACTTCCTCCCTGACTTTGACAACCAGTCCATACAAACTAACTGGGACCGTTTCGTGTCTTAAGTAAACAAACTAACCAACATACACATACCGACTCGCAAAATTGTTGTAAATCCACAAGCCCCCTGGTATAATTCGCATATCAGGCGGCTTGCCAATCGAAAGAAACGATTTTTTCGCTTGGCTAAAAACTCACCCACCGAATCAAGGTGGGCTACTTATAAATTAGCATTTGATGCTTACGTAACTGCATTGAAGGTTGCTAAGCATAAAATTTTGTCTACCACTCTTCCATCAATGCTAACAAATAATGTTAAACAATTTTGGAGAATTATATCAATCCACCATCTAGTGACCACATCGCCTTGGATGACTCTTCAGGTTTCCGTCTTCCAGGTGACCAGTGTGCTGGTCTCTTAAACGAAACCTTTGTCAAAAACTGTTCCACCAAGTGTAAAAGTGTTGCGCCTACCTGTCACGAGCTGAAGTGGAAGAAAAAGAGGAAAGAGAAGAAGGAAGAAGAAGAAGGCGGACGTGGTCTGGAAGGAGCAAAAAGACGGCTAGAAGAGAAGGAAGAAGTCCGCTAGGAGACTGGGCGAAGAGAACAACAACAAGTCGGTGAACGAATGGCGTCGAGATCGAAGAGTTGAGTAGGAGGAGGACACCAGTGGCCCTGCACCAGCCGGGCTTGATCCTCCACGTCCCGCGGCTGTGCACCGTGGTCGCCAGCAAAGGCTTGGTCTGCGCACAACGGCCCCGTCCTATGCTACGGGGACAACCTCACCGACGACATCGCTCGACAAGCCAGGCCGATTCTAGGGAGACAACCCTCATCAGAGAAGCCAGCATTCCACTGGGCCATGCGTAAGAAGCACATCAAAGCAGACACGTAAGCGCCACATCGCACGTGACTCATTAGGACGTTTTGACATGGAGTTATCGCTGTGGTACATCATAAATGTGTTTTGTGTGTCTTTGTTCTGATTCCTGTCTCGTGCACCGGTAACCGTGACACTGCCACACGTGAATATGACTATATACAAATGCCTCCAATTATTGTTGAAACGTCTGGTGTCCTAAAACTGATAAATTCCCTCGTTATTGATTCATCTCCCGGCTATGATTCAATTACCACAAAATTCTTAAAAAGTACTAATGTTAGTTAACTTATTCTTGCAAAGCTTTTTCAGCAGTCCCTAGATACGTCAACGCTACCTAAAGAAAGTACCGTCGATTTAGTGGTTCCTCTACATAAGTCAGGTAACAAACATTCACGAAATAATTACCGTCCCATTTCGTTGACTAGTACGTGCTGTAAACTACTTGAACATATCATTTTTTCATAACCTTGGTAATTTCCTCGAGCATAATTCATTCTTCACCGCATCTCAGCACAGCTTTCGCAAAACATTTTCATGTGAAACACAACTTGTTTCATTCAGTCACGAGCTACAGCAAATTTTGGATCGTTTTTCGTTTGCCGATTGTATTTTCTAAGATTTCTCTAAAGCGTTTGACAAGGTTTGCCACAGACTTCTCTTGTACAATTAAATCCTTCAGAAGGTTAGCATCTACATACTAACCATCTCATGTGGATAAATTTTTTTTCTAACAAATGGCACTCAGTTTATTAAAGCTAATGGTTTTAATTATTCTTTCAGTGATGTAAATTCTGGGGTTCCCCAAGGTTGATTTCTGGGCCCACTCCTTTTTCTTATCTATATTAACGACCTTCCTGCTACATTATCCTCTTACGTACACTTGTTCGCTGACGATTGTGTTTGAACACGAGGTCGCGGGATCGTATCCCGGCCCCGGCGGCCCCATTTCGATGAAGGCGAAATGCAGAAACGCCCATGTGCTTGCGTTGTAGTGCAAGTTAAAAACCCCAGGTGGTCAAAATTAATCCGCAGTTCTCCACTACGGCGTGCCTCATAATCAGAACTAGTTTTGGCACGTAAAACCCCTGAAAGAAAAAGAAGAATAGGAGGATTGTGTTATTTTTTGCGAAATAACCAATGAAACCGACGTTAACAAGTTGCAACTCGATCTTAATGCAATGTCCAAATGGTGTGACTTGTGGTTATGGAACTAAATACTAACAAATGTAAAGTGCTACGTGCTTCCCGCGTTTTTCGCCGACAAGCCACTTACCAATTAAACAATGTTCCTTTAGAAACAGTCAACTCTTACAAGTACTTAGGTGTTCATATATCTACAAATCTGTCATGGGCAATTCAGACGGAATACGTTATTAACAACGCTAAGCGAATGTTAGGCTACTTGCGCCGTAACTTCTCTAGTTCACCATCTAACCTAAAACATCTACTCTATAAAACCCGATTACGGCCTAAATTATAATATGCTACTTCTGTATGGGATCCCTGCCAGGATAACCTGAAAACGCGTTTAGAATTTGTCCAAAATATCTCAGTTCGATTTATCTATTGTAAGTATAATAGAACTGCAAGCATTTCTTCCATGATGTCTAATATTGGTCTTCCCTTATTGTCTGTTTGACGTAGATTGGCACATCTAGTACTCTTTCATAGGCTTTATCATCATCGTACCTTGCATACGCAATTCTTTACAATACCCCATTATGTATCACATCCTGTTGATCATTGTCATAAAGTCGGGACCTATCTATGTAACACAAAGCATTTTTCCCAGTCTTATTTCTCTCGAACATGTAGAGATTGGAACCACCTTCGCGCTGATATTGTAAATATTACTGATAACAGTCTTTTTCGTCAAACTTTAGCTAACATTGTATAACCAGGAAATTATTTTTTGTGACAAAGCAGCTAACGCTGTATTGAAAGAAACCTCTTGTATTCTATAGCATTGTCTTTTCTTCATATTGCTACGTCACGTTCGTCCGGTCCAAATCCTCCGTTGACGCTCCTCACGAACACGAACCTAATTGAAGTAGACGTAGATGGTGTCCCTTTGACGGCAATAATTGATACTGGAGCCCAAGTGTCCATATTGAGCACTAACCTATGTCTTCGTCTCAAAAAAGTTCTTACGCCTGCTGTCACTCGATCCGTACGCGTCACCAATGGCGCCACTATTGCCGTCTGTGGTATGTGCACTGCTCGCGTAGGTATTGCTGGCCGCCAAGTTCCACTCCTGTTCACCGTGCTGACCAGTTGCCCTCATGCCCTCATCTTCGGGCTCGACTTGCTGACGACGCATTCTGCCCTCATCGACGGTTCCACCGGTGCGCTGTGCCTCGAGCTTCCTCTTCTTTCCGACGTTCGCCCCGAACAACCGAACACCCTCTGCACTACAGCGTTTGTTTGGTAACCTCCAAAAGCCCTAACCTTCGTAGAATTGGCCTCAACGGCAACCGTGCCTGACGGCGACTATGTCGTCGCACCTATTCGTGATGTCCTCCTGGCGCGCGACATCTCTGTTCCACACTCCGTCATTTCCCTTGTGGCGGATGTGTCTCCGCGTCATCAATTTTGGCTTGACGAAGCAAGTATTACCTGAAGGCATAGCGGTGGCCACGCTCCGGTCAGTGACAGACAACCACGTCACTGCTTTTGCAGCCGACGCGTCTTCATATCGTCCTGATTACCCGCAGGATTCCTTGAACTTCGACGGCCCATTACGTCCCATGTTCGCTCCGGACCTCGCCCCTGACCAAGCAGCCGCCCTATATCGCCTTTTGCTTTCCTACCGCGACATATTTGACCCTGACAATTGACCACTTGGTGAGACGTCCTTTGTTAGGCATCGTATAAACACTGGTGATGCTGTTCCCATTCACCGCCGGCAGAGCGGCAAGTTATTCAGCAAGAAGTAAACAAGAAGCTCGCCAAAGGCATTGTTGAGCCCTCGTCGAGTCCTTGGGCGTCGCCGGTCGTGCTCATCAAAACGAAAGATTGCACGTGGCGTTTCTGCGTTGATTACCGCCACCTAAACCGCATCACTAAAAGGACTTTTAGCCTTTACCACGAATCGACGACGCTCCTGATTGGCTTCACGGTGCCAAATACTTTTCGTCCATTGACCTTCGGTCTGGTTATTCGCAGACTTCTGTCGATGAGCAAGACCAAGAAAAGACTGCTTTCGTTACTCCAGATGGCCTCTGCCAATTTAAGGTTATGCCGGTCGGTTTATGCAATGCCCCCGCCACGTTCGAACGGATGGTGGACTCTCTGCTTCAAGCTTTCAAATGGTCAACTTGCCTTTGTTACCTCGACGACGTCCTTGTGTTTTCTCCTACATTTGAGACGCACCTTGAGCCCGTCGCAGCTATCCTAGACGTCTTTCGCAAGGCTGGGCTCTAATTAAACTCATCGAAGTGACACTTCGGGCGCCGACAGATTACACTGCTAGGCCATCTCGTCGATGCTTCCGGAGTACAACCCGACCCAGAGAAGGTTCGAGCAGTAACGGCTTTTCCTGTACCTCAGTCTGTCAAAGACGTCCGGTGTTTTGTGGGGCTCTGTTCTTATTTCAGACGGTTTGTGAAAGATTTCGCAGCAATCGCTCGACCACTCACTGAACTTCTCAAGAAAGACGTGCCTTTTACGTGGGGTTCCCATCAGGCTGCCGCATTTTCACGCCTTATCACGATTCTGACCAATCCACCGATCTTTGCCCACTTTGACCCGTCCGCACCAACAACAAAACAACCAACAAAACGTTGGTTTCTTATGATATGAATAATGAAAATCGGGCCCCTCGGTTCCCTTTCTTCTCGTTCATTACACAACGAGGGCTCGAATCCGGCAACATTGATGCCTTTCGGTATCATATGTGGGTTTCTTGACCAGTTGTCATCACCCAAAAAAAGATCACGTGCTCGTGACGCCTGCGGCAGAAAGGATGTTTCACATCCGCCCCAAAGTTTGTGAGTGGTGGCGCTGGCTAACACTCCCAGAGTTAGTTCTAGTTGTAAAACATAAATATCCCAGAAAGTGGATGGGAAAACAGCTCCGCGGTAGCTTAATGGTGAGAGCATCGCACGCGTAATGTGAAGACGTGGGTTCGTTCCCCACCTGCGGACAGTTGTTTTTTCATCCGTTTTCATTTCTATTAATTTATCATTTCTTTAATTCAATTAGTCAGTACAAGTAATTTGCCCGATGTTGTCCTTGGTGTCAACGTTTGTTGGCTTCTTATGATATGATATATATATACATATATATATATTAATTTCGCTTCCTTTCACAACTCTAACACTTCGGGATATGACGCCTTTTTTTCAACAGCCTAGGGAGAAGACATCGTCACCTCGCTTGATATACAAAGTTTATTACTACTACGCCAACTTTTCTGCCATTTGTGGTCATGAACTGAAACAGCATCTGTTCAAAATGACATGACTAAAGAGCGCAAAAACAACACATTACGAAACAATAAAAGTGAGCATGGGCCAATAGATCTATTCGTGGTGTCTTATACGCGCCCTTTAATGATATCATGTTTGCACCAAATAGGCCCTATAAAAATCCTTTTTCTGTCCACAATATTCTTACCATGCTGCCACCAGATCAAGAATCACGTCGTTCAACAACGGGATGAAGAATATAACACGGGAATAAGGCTAGACTATCCACAACACTGGCTGTTTGGTTATAGATTGTAAATTATAAATAAATGTTCACTTATCTGTCGACCGCTGACATATTGGTAGAGGCATAGGTTTTTGTGGAACACGGATATCCGAAAAAGATATGTTCGAGGCTGTCCGGTCACGCGGACAGACGAGAAAACGTGTTACATCACAAAGCCAGCCTTCATGAAATCAGAACCGCAATTCATGTAGTCGCAACCGACGTCCCATCGGTAACCTTGTCTGGAACCGACACCTTAGATTTCGACAAATAGTTTGCACGTGGGGGGGGGGGGGGATTTCAACACTATAATTTTATGGGACCTGATGTGATGCTCGCAGTCAGGTCCCATCAAACATGCACTGCTAATCAAACATACGCAGTCTCTATAGGAGACAGCGCAAGTTTGATTTCACACCCATGGAGACAAGTTTTCCAGCTGTCACTTATGGCAAAAAAGTTTGTCTAATTTTGTTCGAAAGCTTACCTTTCACACGCGCGCCACTATGAACGAGCTCTGCTGTCGGACTCAAGCAACAATCACAATGTACTTGCGGATTGTGTGCATCTGGAACTCATGAACTTACGATCATAAGTTCTAGCTCCTGGTCGACGCGTTATGTCAGTACGTCATAGGCTATGAAGGTATGCAAAGTCCTGAACGGAATTTGTGTTGATGCGTTCGACTTGCTCGTTATTACGGACATCTCGCATCATCAAAAAAAAGAACTGTGGCTCAAATCCACACTGTGAAGGTGGTTGGACAGCGAAGCTGTAAACGACAACCAGAACGATTACCCATTGTGACGTCACTTGACTTAACACACGTGGCTCTACAAAGAGTGAAACCAGAGACAAGTGAAATGTACGTCCTTAACTGCACCCTTTATTACTTAACAACGACATTATATTCACGCTGTTCTTCTGGCGTCTTTACTTTCCCTGGTATACCCATGGTAGCCTGGAATGAACTGAATGAGTTGCTAGACCGTGGTGATGTCACTACGTGATTTCTGCGCTGTTGGGTACTTTTCCACTCGGAGTCTATAGCTTACGGAACCGTAATCTTTACCGGGAAACACACGTGAGAGAAGGACGTGCTTCGCATTATTTGCAGACGTCATTAGCATACATTACACGGTTTACATTTCACACGAGGGTTTTGAATGACATCAACCCCTTTCGATGCAGCTGCAAACCTAATCTTTAGCGGAACGCGTCAGAGGATGAGCGCCCATCGAAGGATAACTGAGCGAATGCGGAGCGCTGCAGTGGGTGAAAGACGTCGATAGCAAAAGGAGCGCGAGGAGGAGGGTATGGCGAAAGCGTGTGAAGAAAAGCGTAGTGCAGCGCCAGACGGGCTCATGCGCTGACGATGGCTAAGAGATGGCACGAGGGTAGCGCGCGTGATCTTTTAAGCGATGACACCACCGATACCATATATGGAAACAAAGTACTGCATGAGCGGAGGTCAGTCTGCGGCGGCTGCTGTAAATCGCGCCCACGCGTACCCCACGGCTGCCTCTCGCGATCTTCCGATTAGCGATGCAGTCGCTCCATACTTCGCTCCGTTCGCAGCATGCTGCACGAGACAGATTCTCCGCGCCAGCAAGTATATCACCGAATGAAAACATGTAGAGCTGCACTCAAGTTTCGCATTAGCCAGTATCGTCACTGTCGGTGATTTTTTTTGTACTTTAATTTTTGCAGTGAAAACATTAGAACATTTGGAAAGGGCACCAAAAACTTTCGCCTAGTTTACAGGTAGGAACTGTAGATGCTCCGATCATTTGAAATGATCATTAAAAGTGGCACTAGGATTTCCTACTTATTACGAGTTTGTAGAGTATTGGTTTCTAGAGAGAGCAAGAGACAGAGAGAGAGGAGAGTAATAGAATAGAGGAAAGGCAGGGAGGTTAACCAGGCGCACGTCCGGTTTGCTACCTTACCCTGGGGGAAGAGGGTGTAGGGAGGGAAAGAGTGAGAAATGAAATATAGAGAGCACAGTTTCACGCACATATGAAACTTCGCACGAAGTATACCGACGGTCGCCAATACTTGTCGACTTGAGGTAATGTAACAAGGCTTTCGTGGCTTTCTGTGCCATCGACGCATTGGGCTATGGTCCAAGAATGTTCATTTCCGAAAATGGCCTTGAGTGCAGCCGGTTCAATGCTGTCCGGGGAGCTTCACGCTCCGTCGAATGGGGGCCAGAGACATATGACGTGTTCAATTGTTCCTCTGATTCTACAAGAGTCGCACATGGGCGTATCCCCCATTCCAATGTGGAACGAGTAGGCCTTTGTAAATGCCATCCCGAGCCAGAGGCGGCACAATACTGTCGCCTCACAGCGGGAAATGTTTGATGGCCCTTGTAACTTTAAGGATGGGTCAATTTTGTGGAGATGACACTTCGGGAGGTGGAGAGAAGACCAATATTTATGTGTCATAGCTTTAGCCACGATATAAAGCTTTCCAGGAGCGTGTGTTCTACATAAGGGGATTGGGACTGGTCGGCCTTCCAGATAAACAGAGCGGGCGGCTTCGTCGGCGAAGTAATTACCAGTGATGCTGGTATGTCCAGGTAGCCACTGAAACATAATTTCATGCCCCTTATGGTGCATCCAGACGAAGGACCGAATCCGGATTTGCATTGCCGGACGCCGCGTCACGTGACCTCACATCAGCGATTTGCCTCGTCCGCGCCTCGTCCGGGAGCCGCGCGGACGGATAACGCCAAGCGGTTTTTTACATCCGGATTCGGGTAGGGTAAAGCCACCGCTTTAACTTTTAAACACACTGTGTCTGGCAACCAGTACACTTCTCTCCTGCTCGAGGACAGCCGCATTGCAGTCAGCATCACTACTTGGTTTGCAGGCGCCTGGTTTCTGTCCTTCATAGCTCCTGGTTTCGTTCACTTCTGTGAACAATGAAATTGTGCGATGATGCCGCCCCAATCAGGGAATAGTGACTCTCCTGCAAAGAAAAAAAAAAACATCTCAGTCAACTGCTCGCTAGCAGACTACAAAAACGTAGGACGTGTACAACTACATCTGATATCTGGTTGTTTCAGAGAAGTAAATGAATAGAGTAGCAGCGAAAACCAATCACTCAGTGGTGTGTTAAGTGTAAAGAGATCAATATTATCTTATGCATGTTTCTGCAGAAAGTCGGTGCCGACAGCACGGCCATACAAAACTTGTGCGCACTCGTGATACCCCTTCCACGTGAACCCTCTGGATCTGCGTTGAATATTTCGGGCGCGATTGAGCTTGTACACTACCACACGAACGCACTTAAAGACACTTGTGTAGCGGCCTTCGATCAGCACCAAGCTCAGTTTTCAACCGATATACATTTACCTCGGCGATCTCTGTAATAACTTGGAAACGTGTGACACTTACCTGAAGCAAGGTACCGAAGTGTGACCTGCAGCACGGTGTAAGAGTATATTTCTTAAACCGTGGTTTCCACTGATATAGAACGGCGCACAACGGTATCCTCCCTTCGTATGCGGGGCCCCACGCGCGAAAGCTAGTTGCAGAAACTTCTCTCTGCTTACGCGAAGCAGCCTCCGGAATTCGTCGAGGTCACTCTTCAGGAGCTCTTCGTAGAGCAGGTTTTGGACCCCCAATTATTTCCTTCCCATCCAGTCTTTCCGCCAACAACGCCATTTTCGTGGAAACAAATCAAAGTCCTCGTGAATCTCGAACAGAACAACAGCCATCGCGGCCAAACGTCGCTTTTTGCTGGCCTCCACTTTGTAGGAAGAAACTATCAAACCAGTCTGCTGCTAGCCAGCGCAGAGGCTGCGGTCGAGAGTAATCCGGCTCGGTGGCGCTGTTGTCTGCTAGGGCTTCGTCCGCCGTGTGGATGCGCCTGCAGTCGGACGGTCCGTGGTAAAGTCGTCCGCGTCCGCTAAAAATCCGGATTCGGTCCTTCGTCTGGACGCACCATTAGCGACAGCTTGATGGTAATCTTCTCGTATCTCATATGCCATCTGCTCACGAGTCCTGCGATAAATGGCAAAATGCATACTCTGAAGTGCTGCCTTATAATCGCAAAAGAGGGCCCATTTATGAGGTGTCTTTTGCAGGAGGTGTTGTATAGCAATACGCCGTTGATTTTGTCACTTGTGACAGTTTGAACTTCAGTGTGGTTTTCGTAGCCGTAATGACAACGGCACCTGAAGAGCTGGAAGATGAAACCGAACCATTGGTATAGATGTGTATTCGGTCCCCGTAGGTCTCATTTATTAATAGTAGCGTCATCTGTTTCAGAGCTATTCTTGGGTGATTGGCCTTCTTATTTACTCTCGGAATACTTATAGGCGAAATTGAGGCTGTTGCAGGCACCAGAAGGGGAATGAAGGCCTTGCTGCTGGGATGTATACTGATGGAAGACAATCTGGATTGGTGACCATAACTTCAGAAAGCGAGGAAAGATGTCTCTGCGAAGGCAAGAACGCCAAGTGATGATTGGGGACGCGGGAAAGATGACGAATATGCGCCCTGAGAGAATAGACTGCAACGTATCTTTGGCGAGAACGGTTGTTGCAGGTGTTGATACGCAGCGAGGAACTCCTAAGCAAGTGCGCAATGCTTGGCCCTGTAAACTCTCCAATGAGTGAACATTTTACTTGCACGTATTGGACAACACTGGAAGGCTGTAGCCTAGATATCCTAGAAGTAGGGCTCTGTACAACTGAAGCATGGAGCGTACAGATGTGCCCCATGTTTTGCCACACATGAATCTCAGTACCTGGGCTTGATGGGTCTTTCCGTAGGCTATAGTGTGTCCATTAATAGAGACTAGGTATGGTGTCATAGGCTTTCATGTGAGTGCAATCAATGCACATTTCTCGGCTGATACAGTCAAGCCTTGTGCTTGAAGATATGCTGATGTCAAGGTTGCTGCCCGTTGACAACGCGGCGCACCTGAAGCCGAGTAACTGCAGAAGTCCAAATGCAGATGTCACCTGCGTTTATCGAGAGGCAGATTGTTTTAGCTAAAACGTCAGCTAGTCCAATGACTGTCACATTGAACAACGTCAGACTCAATACTCCTCCCTGAGGCATGCCGCAGTAGGTGTAATGTTCAGCTGTGGGACCATCTTCTGTTTGCACAATAAACGACCGGCGAGTTATGTTGTCGGATAACCAGCGAAGCATGCGGCCGCCAATTCCACTAGTCTCCAGGGAGGTGGCGATGGCATCATGTGCAACGTTGTGATACGTGCCTTTAACATCGAGAAAGTGTGCAACTCATATAAGCTTACGGCTTTTCTCCTGCTTCACAAACGTTGTGAGGCCAATGACGCTGTCAATTGAAGAACGACCCCGACGAAAGCCTGCCATGGGTGCGTATAGATATTGTAGCGCTCGAGATATACGTGCAAAGACCATCCTTTCCATAACCTTGCCGATGCAGCTGGCGCGAGCAATAGCGCCATATGCCGGCAAGTCCAACAGAGATTTTCCCGCCTTTAGTAATGCCACCAGCCGACTTAACTTACATTCCCAGGGAACAGTACCTATACGCCATGAGTTGTTAAAGCTGTTCAGAAGCGCTCTTCTTGCCTCTTGTTCAAGGTGTCCCAGGGCAGAATAGGTGATGCCGTCAGGGTCTGGAGAGGATGATCGTTTGGAAACTGTTATGGCAGCTTCGAGTTCTTCCATCGTAAAACACACGTCCATTTCCGGTGCGTGAGCCGCTGGGAGGTCACTCACATCAACGTTGGTGTTGACAGGCTCACCAGTGACTCTCGCACATAATTCCTGCGCCACACCAAGCTCTGTTTGACCAAAATGGAGGGCCAAAGCTACAAATGGGTGTCGTTGTTGTGGGGATGATCGAAGACCACATGCTGTCCTCCAGATATGTCAAAGCGGCTTACGAGGATCCAGTGACTCGCAGAATGTCTTCCATCACTCACTCTCGAGTTTGTCTGTGCGGTGGTGAATTTTCTTCTGAATACGACGTGCGTCTCTCAGATCATAAATTAATATTGTGCTTCTGTATCGTCGGTCTGCACGCTGTAGAATCGCACAAAGTCTTTCAAGTTCAATGTCAAAATCTGTTCGGTTTCATGACAGCGATGATGATCACTTGGCAGCTTTAAGTGCTTCTGCAATGGTGTCGTCGATTTCGCCGGCGAAATCTCCCCCACACGCTTCGTCCATAAGCGACGTAAACATAGTGCAGTCAGTGCTCTTCAAGACAACACGAGAGAAAGACCGAGTGAGTCCCTTAATTGTTAAGGAGGTGGGAATGTGATTACTCCCATGAGTCTGGATGTCGCAAAACCATATAACATCTGAAGTTCCGTGGCACCAATGTCAAGTCCAGGCAGCCATATATGTAGGACCCCGCAGATACGTCAGGCTACCATCGTTCACGGTGCAGAGGTCATAAACAGAAGCAAACGACGCAATATTCCTTCCCCTTGAGTTGATCTTGGTGCTTCCCCAAAGCAAGCGGTGCGCATTGCAGTGCGAAGTAATGACGCAGGGGCCATCAGTTTCCTTTAATATGTATTTCAGTCTTTCAGAGTCAAGCCGCCTTGATGGGGTATTGTAACAGCCAATAAGAGTAAAGGCGAGATTTTTCTTTTTGACGCGGAGGCATACGTATTGGTTGTAGTCATGAGGCTTAACAGCATGCGAAACATAGGTCAAGTCCGTGCGCATGTAAATGAGAACGTTGCTCCTTTCCTGGCATGTAGAAGAAGCAAAAGCTTCGTAACCAGATAGTCTGTAGAGCTTTGATACGTTTGGTTCACAAATAGCAAGTATATTGAACTGATTCTTCAAGACAAATTGGCAGAAATCCGAGATGCGGGACTTAAAGCCTCTGGCATTCCATTGAAAAATCGTCGCACTTCTAACTTCAATGCGAAGAGAAAGTATTGGGTGAGCCATGGTGCTTATAGGAGGCTTGTAAGTACTGGATTAAGTGCAAGCACTATTTGCTATACGCTTTGAGCTGTTGTGTCTGCAGCTTGTTCAGTAGCATGCGAATCGTGTTCATTAGGGATCGCACCATTATAACCACTTGCCGATCCTGTTCAGTCAATTCACAGGCAGGAGATGCCCGGGATGGTCGACTTCCATCGGCGTGCAGTGATTCTGCTGGTGGTTGCCATTTTGGCAACGCAGGCCAGGCTTCGGTGTCCGTATTCTTCCCAGTGTTGTTGTCCTTTGTATGCCTTTCTGATGTCAATGGCCTGGGTGGCAGAGGAGGAGGTGACTGTTGAGATGGCATACGCATCACCGACGCAGAAGCTTTTCTTGAAGAACGTCGGCGACGGGAGCGTCGCTTCCCAATTTTAATGACAGCTTCTCAATGAGGAATGATCTCTTGCCATGTATTTTAAGATAGCCATTTCCTTCTTGATCTTGGGACAATCTTTGGATGATGCCTCATGAGATCCGTGGCAGTTTGGGCATTTCATGACAGTGGTGACACATCTATCCGCGCCGTGTGGTTCAGTGCAGCGGGGGCACACTGTTTCGTTTTCACAGTCGCTGGCCACGCGTCGAATCTTCATGCATTTGCGGCACTGTAGAGGCTTCGGAATGAAAGTCCGGACAGGATGACGAAAGTGGCCTACCTTAACGTGAGACGTGAGGCAGTTGCCCTTTGATAACAATCTTCACGCAATGTGAGTTGCCCAGGCGGTAGACATCAACAATGACGTCACGATCACTCGCTGCTCTAACCAGAATCGGCAAGTCATTGCTGAGGATGTCCAAGTCTACATCATATATTACATCCGTGAAGACATCAGAGCCCAGCGGGATGTGAGAGCGCATCTGCATGCCATCAAGATCTGTTACTTCGCGTAGGACGCTAAGAGCACCCACATGCAGAACGTCAACCGTCAGTACATTTTTGCGGGTGTTCACTCTAATGTCCATGATTTCATTCGGCACCACGGTCTCCAGCAGCATCGAGACAGATTGCCTGTTAAGCCGCTTCATGTTACCGTTGGGTATAACAGGCATAGACAGAATGGTGTTGGCGTTGGGTTTCCGCGTGGGCTGAACAGTTTGCGTTCTGGAGGACGAAGAGGACCTGGTGCTCCTTCTCTTCGCCTTGCGGCTCCACACAAGTTCGAAGCCTTCGTCGTCGGAAGGGTCCTCGCTGCTGAGCGAGTAGGTATGGGCACCTTCACTGTCGCTGTCAGTCTGGAGCCCGATCCGCTTCCTCGAGTCGGCCGTCACTGGCACCGCTTCAACAGGCAGACGCCCTGGGCCGTCCACGTCCATCGCCACCGAGCAAGGCGCGACGACTGACAGATACACTGGAGATTTCACAAAAATAGCCACAGGTAGAAAAACAACACTTTTGTAGCGAGAGCTACATAGGCCATATTCTCGCCGTTTCGCTTTAACCGGTGGCCGCACCGCGAGCTGAGCCATTGCCTAACAACCGCCGCAGCTGGCGGCGCCACTCGCCGCGCGATCTGGCATGACGTCAGAGGTGGAGCCGATGAAACCGCGTTGCAACAACAGAGGAGGGGCCGGCGTTGTATCGTATATATAGAAGAAGCGACTCGGTTTGATTCGTCGGCAGATATGGAAAGTGAGTCGGAGAACCTGAAAGAAGCCAGGCTTCGTCGTCGGAACGAAACCAAGAGGAGGCAGCGAGCCAAGGAGACGGAGGAAGAATGAGCCGCACGCCTCGAGAAGCGTCGTAAGTACGAAGCGGCCAGGCGAGTGGATTCCGATGAGGATAGCACCCGAAACGTGTTCAAGTCACTGGACGACAACCCCTTATCCTCCCGCCTCATCGACCATCTTTGTGGCAATTGAGAAACAAGATGGAGACTTTCAAAATAGATGTCTTGCACTTTTAAAATGTGTAGTCTTTAATGTAACCATAACTTCACGAGAGGTAAGAACCAAATCTAAAGACTCAGACGTGCGAAGCTAAACGATAATAATGTAACCGTAGAGAGAACTAAGCTAAACAATAAGATTAACCCTACCTCTCGCTAAGCACACCCAGGCATAGCTGAGTTAAGCCACAGCCAATTTTGAGAGAAAAATGAGTGGCTGCTACTAATTATAATTTTTAAATCTATTTAAGTTCAACACATGCATAAGACTACTAAGATTAACGTTTGAAATCGAACATAAATATTCACAGGAGGTCTTAGAACTGTTTGTAATAATTACTAGATATTTAATGTGTACTTAATATAAAACGGCAGTCACATTGAGGGAACACGACGTCGTACATATCCTAGCATATGCTAAATATATTTCAGATTTGTGATAGCAACATGATCATCGGAAAAAAGGTTTCTGCAATAGATTTGAAGTTGCAGCTATCCTTGACATATTACACGCTTTTCCGCAGATGTTGATGTAGACGGCCGCTCAAATATTCTAAAAATTTTAGGAAGCGGTGCACTTTTTAAAACTTTCTTATAGCCTGGTCCCTACCTAAATATGAAAATTACTTGTGTTGACAGTGGTCTACTCTACACGTGGCCAGCCATCTGTTGGAATTTATGACACTTCTTTCAACATTGTGTGATCTCGTACAATGCATAGACGTTGATTCTCGTGCTAATATTTTGATAATGTTCATAAAAAATATCAATTTCGTTCAACATGGGTGGGTTACTTCGCGCCCCCTACATGAGAAAATAGTGGTGATTCCTGTGACTCTCGTGGGCTGTACTAAAACCAAAATTTATGTATGAAAGCACGCCATCCAAGTTATTTTGCTCAACGGCCATGCACATGGACAACACGTCATCAATTTTTTGTTAAATCATTCAGTTAGCTCCCATGTTCCTGGATGATACGCACTAATTGTTCGGTGCACAGTGCCACTTGGCTGGAATATTGGCTGCCACTTGGTTTCAATGCGCAAAAATTCGTAAGTAAGGATAAAATTTGTTTGTAATTTACCACAGATCATAAACATAAGCGTCTAAAGCGTAAGCTCAATCTGAAACTGGTGAATGTCTGGCAGCAGAACGATGCTGCGCAGTACAAGTGGTATCTGCAAAATTCACATCTCGGGGGAATATAAGTTAAATGAAGGTGAGATCGGCCGTTGTAGCATTCTTCGCGTCGGATAACTTGCTTTTATGTTTTGCTATAAATTTGCCATGCTCGGGTATTACCTGTTGCTACACCATATCAGGCATGCGTAAACATATGCAGCGATCCTTAAATCTGCTGACTAAGAGGTATTCAGCTGTGAAATTTACAGCGGCTAAGAAAAAAAGTACGCGAAAGAGAAAAACATTCCAACAAAATTGCAGTCATGCGTTTAAGAACATTGACTCAAGTCTAACTTCCGATGTAAACACCCCCTTGTGCAAAACAAAACAAAATAAAGTACACTTCTACTGTAATTACATTTCGTCGAGGCCACTATTGACGTCTATGGCGTGTACTGTCTCAGTACTACGTATACGTCAAGGCGTCATTAGCTGCGGAGCGCGCAGGAACTTTGCCAATGTTATAGAAAACATGATTTTCGGTTTGTTGTCAGGAAGTGCCACCTCACTAGCTATAATCAACATGTTGTATGACAGCGAAATAGTTATAATTGATCTTAGAGAATATATGGGCTGAACCTAAAAAAGTTTGAAAAGAAATACAATAGATGAAATAGAAATACAAGCTTCATCAAAATCACTCCCTCACCAGAACAGGAATTGGCCTCCATGGTGCAGTATTCGGCCACTACCTCCCTCATGACTTCGACAATTAACCCATGGCCCTCAGTCCCCAGTGGCTGCGGAGCACCTGACCAAGGCGGCGGTCAGACCTGCGACGTGGCAGAGGGTGCTAAGAATCCCTGGGTCCGGACAGGCCGCCAATTGAAACTGAACCTGGCAACGTTCAACACGCGTACCCTCTCGAGTGAGGCTAGCTTAGCAGGACTATTTGAGGAATTATCAGGCATTGCCCGGGATATTATTGGCCTTAGTGAGGTTAGAAGAACTGGTGAGGCTTACACAGTGCTGAGAAACGGCCACATCCTCTGCTACAGAGGTCTTCCAGAAAAGAGAGAATCCGGGGTAGGATTTCTAGTTCATAACAACATAGCGGGCAACATTGATGAATTCTACAGCATTAGTGAGAGGGTAGCCGTCGTCGTAATAAAGCTGAATAGGAGGTACAAAATGAAGGTAGTACAAGCCTACGCCCCAACTTCCAGTCACGATGATGAAGACATAGAACAGTTTTATGAAGATGTCGAATTTGCAATGAGAAAGGTGCAAACTCAGTATACTGTAGTCATGGGCGATTTCAATGCAAAAGTGGGGAAGAAGCAGGTTGGCGAGCAAGCAATTAATTGGCAACTACGGCATCGATTCTAGGAATGCAAGAGGAGAGATGCTGGTGGAATTCGCGGAAAGGAATAGGCTCCGACTAATGAATACCTTCTTCAGGAAGCGCAGAAACAGGAAGTGGACCTGGAAAAGCCCTAATGGAGAAACAAGGAATAAAATAGATTTCATACCCTCTGCCGATCCGAGCATAGTGCAGAATGTAGAAGTGTTAGGTAAGGTAAAGTGCAGTGACCATAGGTGAGTGAGGTCTAGGATTTCTCTCAATTTGAAGAGAGAAAAAGTGAAATTAGTCAAGAGGAAACAGGCCAACCTAGACGCAGTGAGGGTGAAAGCAGGCCAATTCAGGCTGGTGCTCGCAAACAAATATGCAGCTTTAGAACAAGAAGATGAAGATAACATAGAGGTAATGAACGAAACTGTAACTAGACTGATCTCAGAAGCAGCAATTGAAGTGGGAGGTAACGCACCAAGGCAACCAGTAGGGAAGAGAGAGAGAAAAATGCAAAGGAAAGACAGGGAGGTTAACCAGAGGTTATCTCCGGTTGGCTACCCGGTACCGGGGGAGGGGTAAATGGATGCGAAAGGAGAGAGAGAAAAAAATAAGTGAAAAGAAAGAATAAACAAGAAAGTAGTAGGGAAGCTCTCCCAAGAAACAAATGACCTAATAAAGAAACGACAAAACATGAAAGTTTCGAATTCAAGAGATGAGATAGAATTCGCTGAACTGTCAAAACTGATCAAACAGAAGAAAGTAAGGGATATTCGAAATTATAACGTGGGAAAGATTGAGGAAGCCGTAAAATATGGACGCAGCATGAAATCAGTAAGAAGAAAGCTTGGCATAGGACAAGGCAAGATGTATGCACTGAAAGATAAGCATGGTAATATCATCAGCA
>NC_051158.1:1222667-1265695 GCF_013339745.2 Dermacentor silvarum
AATTGTTTTACACTTGTTCTTTACTGAAACGTGTGCTGTTCTGTGTATTGTATGGGTGATCTGAATGAATGTATGCGCTGTTCGCTTCACTTCGCTGAGCGCTTGTAGCCTCTGCCTTACGTGGTTATGAGCCATTGCATTCGTCTTACGTGACGGACGGACAAATTTCTCGTTTGGTATGCATAGAAGTGCTTATGCATTTAAAACTAAAACGGGGTGGTTTACTAAACGAGACGAAGCTGCTGATTTTCGCTGTAACACGGGGACTATCTTTTCCTCTTTATTTCGTTCCGTCACGCGCACTATAGATCATGAGTTTTTCCTTTCAATCTGTTTTTACACTGATAATATTCAAACCTTCGCATTGTTGGCACATTGCACTAAACACACGTAACACACGTAACAAATTAAGTAAACACCTAACAAGTAACAATAAACACACGTAACATGTGCTCTATTTGGCGATGTCCTCTTGTGTCAAAAATTTGCCTAATACTAAATCTGTCTAAGCACCTTACCTTTCTAAATACCAAATGAAACACTTTACCTTGCACCGAAACTTGAGAAAAAGGGGGGCGCGCAACCAGGCTTCGCGCTTGGATGGCACTCCATAAAGCCATTTGGCCCGCTCCTTCTTGCAGAATCTAATACCATCATGTTTCCTTATACGTCATGGAGCAAATATGCATCACAGCTGCACATTCGTGTCCATTTTTGACATGGTCCGCAAGCTCTTTCCCATCAATTCCACGGCGGACGAATCTTTTGCCCCTGTAGAGATGCTTTGCCGCATAGTAGCCAAACAAAAGCGCCCCAGGAAAAAATTCAGCCAGCGGATTAAAACCAAACTGGACCTACATATATAGAGAGACCTAAAGTATGTGCCACTAGAGTGCAATTAGCGGATGAGTTTTTACTGTGCTGCAAACTACATTTTAAAAATCACCCCATGCATTTTCAATGGGTCTACAAAAGTGCCCCAGGAAAAAAATCCAGCCAGTGGAATTAGACTACACTCGACATATACCGTGAGAACGTTGTCAGGATTTAGTGCCTAAAGTGCAAATCGCGAGAAACGAGCCATTGCTCAGTAATCGATTTTTACAAAATGCTTCCCATAGAGTTACGCTAACCGCATCGCCCCAGGGTCGGCTTCGCCGCAGTAGTCGATGTCCCAGATTGCTGGACTTGAATGCTCAGAGCCGCAACTATTCATATCATTTATTGGGCGCCATTAACGTCGGGTCGCCTTATGTATATGTTGATGGGAGCTTACTTAGGTATTGATAAATTATCTGAGATTTTGAAGCGCTGTGCAGCTGAAACCAGCTACCAGTAGAGAAAGTCGAGTAGCGTACGAAGCTACTGAAAATAAAGCTTTGACAAATTTGAAGTGTTGCGAAGATTGCATCAGATATTTATTACATTATTCAATCAGTCAAACTTGGGAACAACAGAAATGAGACTGTAGTTATGCGAAGCTGCTTCAGCATTCTTGGCGTTAGTTATAGTTGCACCTTAGCTATAATGGAAATGTTTTTTTTTTCAGCTTGCTGCTGTTATATTCTCGGCGTTGTACCCTGATAGAGAAAGGAATTGAGTAGCAGTTAGCTGTGCATTACCGCCCGATACTCAGATGTATGCTTTAAACAAGTAATACACAACAAACCATAATGATTTAAAGGGCCCCTAAACCACCCAGAGGTCGAAATTTAGTTGTGGTGTTGCAGTTGTGCACGAGTCTACAACGAACACGTAGCCGCGATAATTTTTCGAAATGGTGCCGTAATAGCGGAGTAACACGCGTTTGATGATCGAAATACGCCCCTCGCTCATTTCGCTCTTTGTTTCGCTACTCTCCTCGTCGGCTGGCCTCTACTCCTGGACGAGTACTCCTCCAAATGTCACGTGACATTCCTTGTTGCCAACGCGCTTTTCAAGACACTGCTCGCTTCCGGTTACGGCACGTCCGCGCTAGCGGCAAATATACCGACGGAGAACCGACCACCAGTGCCGTGGAACGTCTGCCGCGCGAGAGGTGTCCAAAGTAGACGGCAGTGCGGCCCGCGCACCGCCCGATGCACGATCGAAGGGCCAATCGAAGGGCCAATCAACGACGCGCGAAGCTGCTCGCCTCCGCCGCCGGCGACGAAAACATCGGCTGTAGCTTCTGTTCCAAGCATAATTATTTCCGCTAGATAAAGCGATGCATGAATTGTGCATTTTATAAAAAACAATATCCGGTGTCAAACGTTTAACATGAACCAGAGCTCCGATACTTGTCGAGCTCAGCTGCAGCGCATGGCTACCGACGGGAGACCACCGACTCGGCTGTGTTCGCATCGCAGCGGACGGCGCTCTTAATATCAGCGCATTTTTCTTCTTTGTGTACAAATATTGCGAAGAGCGACAACTAAGATAAGAAAATATGGCGGCTCGTGAGCGTCGGTAATTCATTTCTAAGCGCCATCCACTTTAACTTTGAAGGAAACCGGAAAAGGCCTAGCGACGATATCGGCGCTGTCGAGCGATCAGCGGCGGTGAGGCTGCCGCACAAATAAGTCCCGGTCTCATCCTGTCTACGTAGGGCAATGAAATCTCACCGTTCGCGAGCAAACCAACGGTCGAACGGCGGCCCGCGAATGGCAAACGGCGTGCGGCCAGTTTCTCGGCTACCCGCTGTTGCTTCCGTGCCGGCTCGTGCTCATGCGAAGCGTGCCGCTATGGACTCCGTGTTGCGCGCACGTCTAGAAAGGCCAACACTGTCGCACTCCGTTCGCGCAGCTAATCAGACCGCTAAGCACGACTTTGTTGGAACGCGAGCGATTGGGCACTTGCGTCGCGGGCTGTGATTACCGATTCGCAAGCGCACACAAGCGAACCCGCCGGGGTGGCTCAGTCAGCTAGGGCGTTGCGCTGCTGAGCACGAGATCGCGGGATGGAATCCTGGCCGCGGCGGCCGCATTTTGATGGAGGCGAAATGCAAAAACGCCCGTGTGCTTGCGTTTTAGTGCACGTTAAAGAACCCCAGGTGGTCAAAATTAATCTGGAGCCTTCCACTACGGCGTGCCTCATAATCACAACTGTTTTTGGCACGCAAAACTCCGAAAGAAGCGCACACAAGCGAGCAACACGGCGAGGAAGAGCAGGGAGCGCGCGTACCTGCTAACAAACAAACCGGAAGTCGTAGGTTCTTGTTCAACCAATGGGCATCGTCGACCCAGCCGACATCACCAGATGCACCCTGCTGACATAGTGACGACCGCTGGGAATACCGGAAAGGCGAGGGGAGGAAGACGACATTGATTTTTTTTTATTTAGTGGTGCGCCCGCGGCGCGTAGCGCTGCAGCATTTGGCATCGTTGATCGTGACGGCATTCTGAACTCGATGCGCGTGTTTACTTGAAATGTTAAAAAAAATATCTGAGGTGGTTTAGGGGCCCTTTAAGCACGCAGGCTTTAAACTATAAGCTAAATATTTCATGGCCTCTCAACTTGTGCAGCCTGAGCAGGAAAGACCAATGAATTTGTTCATGTTCACACATTATTTACCAAAAATTAGGTCATCGCAACCTACGTCAAAACCTAGCGTTTGTACGCTCCGTGTTTATGACCAATTCAAGCGAACCGCTTGACGGGACATCGTTCAGGTAAGTAAGAAAATTGTTTTTAAAACATTTCACGTCATGACATTTTGCGCTCGTAACAACCTGCCAAAATGCGGTATAGGAAACTGTAATCAAACAAAATATGTTTATGAAAAATAATGGAAAGGCACATACATTTTATTATAATTTGGAGACAGACAGAATTTCGGTGCAGTGCTGTCTTGAACAGCTGTTCGCTACTGGTGCAGTGTACATTTTACAACACCGACAGTGCCAATATTGCAAAGCATGCATACACGTGCAAAGCATGCACGCTATATCTACAGTATTGGTGCCCCGGACGTGATTCGAACACGCAACCTTCTGATAAATTCGCATAACTGTATTAATCAGTGCATGCTCATGTGTAAGCTGTCAAATGCAAAAGTCTTGATGGAACACTCAACGCCGAAGACTGCGGAAGCTAGCCCTAGAGAAAAAATCAGCATGCTAAATAAGGCGGTTGAATAGCTTTAAATTTTGCTGTAGGTGTATTGCCGGTGCCTGCGTATATGTGTGCCAAGGGAGGGAAGCGCAGTCGAGGATGGCACAAAACTAGGTGGGGTGATGAAGTTAGGAAATTTGGAGGCGCAAGTTGGAATCAGCTAGCGCAAGACAGGGGTAATCGGAGATCGCAGGGACAGGCCTTCATCCTGCAGTGGACATAAATATAGGCTGATGATGATGATAATCTCTGCGCAGATTTACTGTTGGTTTCCCTAAACTAATCAGTTTTTTTGCTTGTTTTGTTACACAAACTATATTTTTGTTAATAAGTGTTAGTGCTTACGTATCTATTATAGAACAGTTAGGAAGGAAATGCGTGAAATCCATAACGTTTGTGGTGCATTTTATTGCTGCCGCAGTCCACGGCTCATGAGTAATTTTTCTCATACTGGCTGCTCAGTCATTCACATGCATATCTTGTATTATGCAGGTCCGTGCCGTTCACTTCGACCCATCATGCTTGGAACGAACGACATCGTATACTGGCTCGAAGAAGGGAAAAGTGGCAGAAGTACCATTGCCTGTGCCACGTCTGCGCCCTGGGTCTGTGCCTAGCGTGTTCCCCGGGTGTCCTTCATACCTCTCCAAGGAAAAACAGAGCTCGAGAGAAGCGCCAGAAATTAAGCGATCCCGACAGGATGCCTCAGAGCTTACTCGTGCTATCCAAGAATCTGTTGCATCGTATGAAGTGGAGGAAGAAAGGGAACGGCTTTTCACCACACTAAGAAATTAAAGCATGCCTTCAAGCAGCATCAGTGCCAGATGTGTGGACTGTCGTACATGCAGAGAGGTGCACAATGTTCCTGTACATTGTAAACGACAGTGAATCGTGTTTGAAGGCCTCCCTAACAGTGTTTGACAGCCTCAAGCTTAGCGCCTGCTATCAAGGAGTTCCAGTCAAAAGGCTGAGAGAAGGTGTTGTTCCCGACACAGTAAACGATGCAAGATCGTTGTTTAAAGTTTTGGACAGTCTGTTTATGTTGTGCTGTGAGGAAGGAAACTGCCACTTGGCAGATGCAAACAGTGTTCTCCTTGACAAGCTTGAAGGCAACATTCATGCACAAAAGAGACTGTGAAGTTTTTGAAGGAACAGCTGCTAACACTTTCTAAAGGGCGTGTCCAGTACTGTTCTCAACTAATGGTACTCTCGTGTATTTTGTACACTATATCAGCAGATGCGTATAAGCTCTTAAGAAAGGTAAGCGGACTGACTTTGCCTCACCCGAGCACAATACGAAATGTGTGCTCATCTTAGCAGCTAGCCCCACAGGCAGAGTCTTCAGTGCACTTACTGAAATGTATAAGGAATAACCGGATTGACCAAAAAAATTACACCATCTTCCCGTAGGGGAACCCTGAGTAGTATGCGAAGCAGCCATGGGGGTCGACTCAAGGTAGTTTTATCAGCTGTATAAACTTGGACATGCAGCAGCACCAGCAACGCGCAGAACTGTTGTTCGCGCCGTCGGCGTTTTGCCCGCGTTCGCACCGAACGCACGCGGCGTTGGTGACTGTTGCCGGTGCCTCTGGGGCGCCTACCGTCGCGCCTCTAACCTAAGCTGCTTCGCATTATCGCGCGCGGAGCCGCAGGTGTTGCCATTCGTTGCGCAATCCGGAGAGGAGAGGAGCGTCGGAGAGGAGAGGAGATGAGATAAGGAGAGGAGAGGAGGGGGATGCGCATGCGCAATAGGGGTGCGGACGCACGGCGGATGGATGGATGGAGGGAGGGAGGGAGGGAAGGAGTGACATAGCCCCGAGCATAAGATGCTTCGCATCTAAAATGCAGGAACGAACTTCTTCTACCCACACTTTGACCTCTCTAACAACAGCGTACACCCAGACAGCATTAGGAGTGCCTCATGCAAGGATTTGCGAGAGGTATACAGACTACAATCATCCCAGCTTTTGAAGTGGGGGTATGGGTTAACGTCCAAGGCCCTAAATCCCAGCAACTTGGAGCGTCAGAATGCTAAACTTGCATTGCAGGTGTTTAGCCCACATGTTGCTGAAGCCCTTGTAGCCCACCGTGAGACAAATTCCCTCTATCAGGTGGTAGAAATATCAGACTTTCTTAATATCATCATACGCTGGTGGAGCATCGCAAATGTGAAGACACCGGACAAGGGCGTACACCATCGTAATTTCTTTGAGGAGCCAATATCGTGCTTGACAGATGACCTTAAGTGTGCGTTCCTAGATTCCTTCATCGCGTCGCTTTATGTATGGGAGTTCTACAGACATGATTCTGGTGGCCTCACTAAAGAGACACTGAATGCGTTGAGGTTGTCTGCGCACTCTTTTTTGAAGCTTTCAAAGTACTACATCAGAGAACTAGGCCCCAAGTATTTATTGCTTGGAAAGATACAAACAGACTGCCTAGAAAGCCGCTTTGGCCAGTACCGTCAGATGGCAGGAGGAAACTACCACATATCAATTAGGCAAATTTACGAGACAGAGGGGAGGATTCGTTTACAGAACACTCCGCCAGTAATGAGATCGGAGGACCTGAAAGGCATCCAGGACACAAGCCCTGTCAGTGGCACTTACAATTTTTGCATCACTGTCAGAGATGCCCACCTTGCAGCACTAAGTGCACATATGCTTCTCATAGCATACGTTGGTGGTTATTGCGCCCATGCAGCAATGAAGGTGCTTAAGTGTGAAAGCTGCCAAGAAAGCCTAGTTGTTGATAAAGAGGAGGCTGAGCTGGAAACCGACCCACATTCCTTAATTACTCGATTGGACAGAGGTGGTTTGAAACTTCCGTCCCCGTTTGTTGTTACCGTGGTAATGCAGACTGAAGTTGTCATCAAAAAGCTCACAGAGGAAAGCCACTTTTCTGAATTTTTACAGGCACAGAACCAAAAGAAACTTGTTAGGCAGCTCACTTTACAGTCCCTGCCCCATTTTCAAGAACTGACAGAATGTGCAAGTAGTCACACATGTGAGCTCCTAATTACACTAATTGCAAACTGTGCCACAAATGTGTTACTAAATAATTTATGTAAGCTTGGAAATGATCTTCAGCGTGCTGAAAAAGAGGAATGCGCGAAGAAAAGGAAGGCACGTATCTTTTTGGACAAACATTCTTAAATGCTTTGTAACATCCGGTAAGACATCAATATTCTGCTGTATGTTCAGTCGAAGTGATATCTTAATTACTAAGATGAACTGTAACTAAACAATGGAGGTCAAACATCACCAACCTGCTGTATATAAAGTTGCAATGGCTGTAAGAGAGACTAACTGCAAATAAACGTTTGTTCGGTCACCTTGTTTTCTACGTTCAGTTGTTTGATGGAAGGTAGAGTGGCGTTTCGAATATTTGCATATATTGTCCACATAATAGGGAAAATAAAGTAATAATGGTGCTGTAGTGATTCAAAATTATTTGGTCAACGGCTGCAGTTCACAATTAACCATTATATTAGCCCTGTTGCATAGCCAGCACTAATTCATGGAATGAAAAACGGCACTTTCATTTTCGGGTCACTGACATGAAGAGCGCCAAAAATTCTAGGTCAGCATGAGCACAATGAAAAAAAAAATACGTTTTGCATGTGCCTGCTTCGTCGACCGCAAGAATCGCCCTATTGGTGGGTCACACTTGACAACGAAAACCTATACACAACAGTTTGAACGCGCCCGAGAATAATAAAATGAGTTCACATGACTCATAAATAGGCCGGATGCCAAATCCCTTCGCTTGCTTGTTGTGCGACGTTCGTTGCTGAAAACACAAACCAACTGACATCCACAAATGCAAGGGACTTTCATTCGTCGTTGAGAAAGCCCACGTGATCACGCCTGACAACAAAAACGCACTGAACATGGCAGCGTACAAGCTCAGCGCTACATACCAACGGCGCCACGACCGAATACTGCCGCACGCGCGGCCGGAGAGCCATCTGCCTCTACGTCGTGACGTAGCCGGCGTCATGGCACGTGACGCGCAGGCCTGGAAGCTTTAGGAGGCGTTGGCTCAACTCGGACCACATGCAAGATTGTGGGCATGCGCGAGAAAGGCTTCCATCCACCAGCTCACCTTGACCACCGCCGAACCATACGCGCCCCCATACCTTGCGAGGGTTCAATGGCACCAGAAATTCCCTCTCGGTGACTAGGTGTGGCGGGCCCTTGTGTGCGCATCCCCTTCTTGGGGGACAGCACTTAGAGGGAGGAATGTACCCTATGGCCGAGGTCAAAAAAGAACCTTACAAGACAGCCGCCTTCATTCTGTTATGCTCTTAGGGCTTGTATAATTTTATTTTTCGAGAAAACTATTCTCGCAGGGGGGGCTCTGGTCGAGGAGGAGATGGAACGGATGGATAGGGCTAGACTTTTCTCATTCAGTGGCATTATCCAATTGTACAGAAAGTCGAGGTGTATATATATCCACCCCATAACCTAAAATTAAACAGGTCTCAGGCGGTTGACTGGAGGCGACTTCAAACCAGAACTTACACGAACCCGGTACATCTTAACCGCATGTTTCCGGATTTATACCCTGAGGCCATATGTAAGTTATGTGACGATAGAGGAGCCACCCTAGAGCACGTGCTAAATAGTACAGAGGAAAATTGCAGTCCCCCCGGATGAACTAAGGGCGCGGTGGAGAGCCGCACTGACTAGCTGTGATCTTCAGGATCAACTTTGGGCCAACCAGCAAGCCCGGGAGGCTACTGAGAGACAGGGTCTCTCTGCTGCCCCCGGCGCGGCCTAGACCCAGGCCATCAATTTGCAGGATATTTATTAAAGTTGTCGCACACACGCAACTATTCTGAAGACGACGTTTTCTCTAGATGCAATAAATATTTTAAAAACTAAGGGGTAAATTACGCGGTTTATCCACAGAGTAGGGGCCGTTTGGTCCTAATATATATATATATATATATATATATATATATATATATATACACACCCCGCACCTCCACCAAAAGTGACAAGAGTATTCGGCAGGTAGACTTGACGAAGCTTGACGGTTAAAACAAGCTGGTTCGTTCGAAACTGACCTAGCGCGAACCACACGATCGTCAACGTCTTCTTCCACAGCGGCTGGCACAGAGCTTGTGACGATGTGCTTCGCTATATATATATATTCGTTAGTGCAACTGTTTATTGGCGGGTTTAGCTTACTGTAAACCTACTTCACTTTTCTACATAATCACCGGTAACTCCTTAGCACTTTTCGCACCGCTGCACCGGATTCTTTAGTCCCTCTGCATAGAAGTGCGCCACCTGGGAATTGAACCAGTTGACAACGGCGGTCTTCAGTTTCTCGTTGCTTTGAGGCCGCTGTTCCCCAAGCGATTATTTCAAGCGCAAGAAGAGGAAACAGTCACTTGGTGTAAGGTCGGGACTGTAGGTTGGGTGATCAAAAAGTTCCCAAGCAAAACCTTGAATCTTCTTGATTCGCACTGTGGTATGAAGACGTGCGTTGTCATGGAGGAGGACAGTTCCAAACGACAGTTTACCAGGCCGTCGATTTTTGGTGACCGTTTCGCAGTACACGTCCACTGTAACTGTGGTCCAACTTTCCATGAAATCAAGCAAAAGAACGGCCTTTTCGTCCAGAAAACGTTAGCCATCATTTTCTGACTCGTGTAAGGAGATTGCTTCAATTTTTGGGGTTTTGGTGAAAAGGAGTGGCGCCACTGCATTGATGGTTGTTTTCTTTCTGCAGTGGCTTAGGATATCCAAGTCTCGTCGCCTGTAACAATGTGCGAAAACAACTCATTTCGGTCTTGTCGTTAGCGGTCCAAACACGCCCGTCCACTTCACATTCTTTGCTGTTTGAGTTGTTCGGCAGGTATTTCTGGTACCCACCTTGTAGACACTTTGTGATATCCGAGCTTTTCCGTTAGAATCGTGTAATTGTAGTGCGTACAAGAAAAGAAAATTTATCCGCCAAACCACTAACTGTCACATATTCTTGGTATAAGCGCGAGGAAGACACGGAGAAGCACTAACTGTCAGTCGTCGATCTAATCTCATGTCCCGGTCCACTTGTTGAACAGCTTCACCGAAAACATCCACCGTCAAATAGGATACACATTAATGCGAAATTTGAGCACAGCTCTTTATGTGTTTTCAATTCGCGATACACTGAGGCAAACAATTTGATTCTTAACGGCAGGGTCCTCTCAGCGGCGGCCCTGAGCCTCTGCTACGGCAACTCGTTTAGCAGCAGCAGCAGCAGACGAAGCATTTCCACCGGTTGCGTCGCTCATTGTTCAGAACAAAAAAGCGTGAACACGGGAACGCGTCGCTCGAGCGGAGCGCATTCCCTAGCGAGGGCAGCTCAGGCTGAGTAGAGCATGCGCAGTGGGTTCGAAGCCCACGTCAGGGCTTTGTTTCAATATTGACTCTCCTCACGGAGCAGTGACTTTTAGAGGAACGAGATGGCGCTTTCGGCCGCGCGCCGCACGTGGTCTCAGCGACAGCGCACGCATACGAAACCATCACCGCTTCTACCTCGATTCTGTGCGATCAGCTGTCGGAAACATGCATACAACTAAGTTTTCGCTAACGAACTGTGCTACAGTCACGCTGCATTGGGTCATGTGGATCGTGTGGATTGAAGACACGTGCAGTAGTTGGCTGCAAAAATAGTGTCTGGCATATTAAGAAATGTAATTAATCTGTGGGGTCAAGTTCGCGGACCACTGCTACAACTGTCCGTACGTGTTACCGGTACATTGAAATGTACGTATTTTACGAGGATGCATACATTTGCTCATCCGCCAGCGTTGTATCGCTAACCTTCAAAGAAAGGGCTTCAGCCCCGGAACGGCTGCAAGAGTGAGTACCGCTCGTTAAACAAAGACAAAGGCAGTAGTACCGCTGCCTGTCATAGTAAGTTTCGCGCACAGTATCTAAACACATCTACCCTAACTGGCACAGATACTGACGCCCTCTCTCGTGTGAAGAGTAAGTTAATGGGCGCACACTTGAATATATGCGCACTATATACGCACAATAAATTACGGACTACACCGATAGCGCACAAATGGTCGCTGCTGCATGTTTCGTGACAGTCCACAAGAGTAAGCGAGTTGCTAGCGATAATATATATTTGCTACAAGGTATTACAATGTACAAAAGAGCTACGTTTTAAGCCTTGCACGCAGCAAGAACAAATCTATCGGTACTGAGCACACTTGCAAGCGATTAGGCAGTAAATTATCAGATTGTGACCGCGCCAATTAACTTTACAGATTCAGTAACGTGACAAGCCGCTGCTTCAAAACATTTGTCAATAAGGAACGAAAAGCAAAACACCTTAATCCTGATTAAGTAGCAGCAATTGTTATCACGCACCGGTTGGTGAAACGACCTGATGACCCCTATAAATTAAGCCGCGTGCATGACGCAGCTTCCAACGGTCTGACACTGGCGGGTCAAGATCTTTCGAGCTTCCGAGCCAATCATGCAGCACGTAATTCGTGTCGTAGTGTCGAGCCGAGAGCTGTTATGTCCTTTACCAAACGTGTCGTTATGTACCGCTGTCGAGGCTTTCCGAAAAAAAAAAAACACGTACTCCTGTGGCTTTAGGGGCTCCATAACGGCCCCCGGTGAGAACAAATGAAGATTTCTGAGTGTGTGCGTGTTAAGCACTTTCCTTCTGATTGTGTTGAAGCTTGTAACAGTAGTGATTGATAGCGAGCCCAGCGCTGACGGCCAGCTGCAACTACGGAGGGTGTCGGCCGGTCGGTTCTTAGCAATCCTAGCAGTGACCGGTCGTCTCTAACCAAAGTTGATTCATGGCACATAGGATAAGCATAGAATTAGGGGATGCCAAAACTAGTGCCAGCGTCTCTTGCTTTTATGCTTGCCGTGCTTAATAACTGGAGTTTCTTACGTGCATGTATGTTGACTTTGTCTGATTTTGGCGTGGACTTTGGATGGCAATTCCGGATATAGTGCAGTTGTTTGTTGGTGGCGCTAATCGGCACTAAGTACACCCATAACGAAATTTTTACATACTATGTTGTGACACCTTTTGCTACTTTCTACGACGCTCTAGAAGCGCGAAAGGTACGTTGTTTGATCAAGAGGCTAGATCGATTCCCAGATCACACGTACGTCAAATCTGCCGGAAATCGCCAAAGAAGACCATGTCTCCAAATAGAAGCACCGTTGTTGCGCCTCCGTAATGTTGGCTCGACCCACGCCCCATGCTCCTGAAACGCCCACGCAGCGAGAAGGCAGAGCATCTGCAGATTTCGCAACTAAGACAATTTTCTATCAACACAGGTAAATGCACATTCACAAGCACATCTGTGACCACGATGATGTTCGGTACTACATTTCGTATTTTTTATTTGTTGTTTTCAATGTTGGCATCTCGCGACGATGCTTGTTTTAGAGTGATGGACCGAGAGAAAAACTTTAGTAACGAGCTTGTTGATTGCGCCCGGCAATAATTACTCGGCTTTGTGAAAAAAAATGATCTCACGCTATATACCCTGAAAGGTATCCCAGTGCGGACTGCCCTGCCTGTGGACTAACGGCAACATTTAACCATGTGTTGTGGGAGTGTGAAGCCATCGGCTCCGCCTTCAGCGAGGATAGGTGGGCTGCGCTTTTGGGCAGCTCCGAACTCAACGACCAAACCCTGGCCGTCCAGAGTGCCCGCGATCGGGCCGTCAAGCTCGGCTTGCCGGTCCCTACGTGGGACTAGCCGGGTGGCGCGGGGTGTCCCCTGCGTCTTCTCTGGACCTCAATAAAGTTATTTCACTCACTCACTCACTCACTCATGAAAACAATCGTTTCTTCAAATAAATGAAACTTCCTAAGAACTAAAACGTAATACATTGTCTAATCGGTCTGTCCATGAACGCATGCATTACCTCTAATCTCCCCTAATTAGCATCTTTGTTATTGCGCGTGCCACAAGCCGCTGGTTCATCCCGTTCAATGAAAAAGAGATGAACCATTGCATAAGCCATGGTTGCTTCTTTGACATTATTACTGCACCTGCGCTCTTACTTCGTTGCACTTTACAAGGTGCAACGTGTCGTTATGTACCGCTGTCGAGGCTTTCCGTAAAAAAAAAAAAAACGTACTCTTGTGGCTCTAGGGGCTCCATAACGGGTCGCGCTGAGTACATCTGAAGATTTCTGAGTGCGTACGAGTTAAGCACTTTCCTTCTGATTCAGTTGAAGCTGTAATTGCTTTGATATCCCCGAACTAATGAGCAGCGCTAAACATAGGCGAAGCGGCTCATACAATATGAGCTCTTACTCTTTGTTTTAAGACAGTCATCGATGCTGATTAAGAGAACAGCATTGAATCCAACTAAAATTATTTCATTCATCGCAATTAGCTAGGTGGCACTGCTGCACAATTTCGAAAGTTATCGTTTAGTGCGGGAATTCTATATGAATTGCTTAACAATTTCAATACTACGATGAGAGTACTGTGGAGGATCACCTAGGGTCACCCTTGAGATCAGCAAGCTCCATTCAACGTTCAATGTTCCACCTGCTTTCTGCTCTTTCAACTCAACTACCGCTGTGTGAAGTACATGATGCTTGGTACACGCTTCGTTAATTGCCCTTTTATTGCAATAATTTAGTCTGCGTATTCGAAGAATGAGTGAAATATATTATTCAAGCCCATTGTGCCGCATTAAGTTCAAAATGCAGTGGTAAACTGGTCAATCAATCCCTCTATTCAAGGCTGCCTACGCTGTCGACTTTTTTTTCTTTTAGCGTTTAGCCTATGCGATGAAGTAGCCACCGGCTGTTCCGCGTCACTTGGTATAAAACCTTCCTAATTTTTTTGAGAATGACACCAAGTTTCAGCTTTTTAACTAAACGGTTCTCCGGGTGTCAAGCAAAAATGTGTCGGCTCTTTCACAGCTGATCGAGATAAACAATCAATCCAAGTAAGCACAAATGTGTCTACAGAAATGCTTAGACCGGCTGTGTACTGAAAGCAGGCACCACCATCGCACTGAGAATACGCGTGCGCAAGAATAAGAAAGAAATTCACGTAGCGAGTGTTTCCCGTGCGCACGGTTTTAACCTCTATTGCCTGAGCATTTGCCGACAGTTGCTATGTGTTCAATCCTCTCATCAGCATCAGCGGGGATAAGTGAAAGCACCCGCAGCCCACCGCTGCTTTCATATAAGACGCAAGAAGCGGTGAGAAATGACGTATGTCTTCTCGACGCACCTACAGCCAACAAGTGTAACAAGGTCGCTTGGGCTGCCTGCATTTACACTCACGTCTAAAGAGTGACAGCAGCACACTGCGAAAGTTATGCAGAGTGACAATGCCCTCGCGTCTGTTTCGAAAAACAAAAGTACATACTGACAGAGTTGATAAGTATCAAGGGAAGACAGTATATAATAAATAGTGAAATAGCGTAATCCGCGGATGTGACGCTATAGATCTTTTTTTTTATTTTAGGTTTTCATGTGCTTGTCAGTGTTCTGTGATCAAGACAGCTGTGAGAACTGTGCAGTTCAGAATAGCGTATGGTTACTAGTTTGTTTCTTCTCTACTTGACATCCGGGGTGAGCAGCGGCTGCTGCTTTCTCGTTCCATGTGCAACAGTGCAACAGTCTTAAAAGCACGATAGGAACAAAGCGCTTGATTTGGAGATAAATACCTACCGTGGTGATGACGTGTACAGGTGACTGCAGGGAAAGTTTTAGAGCAATTTACTGGAACGGTAATCGCAGAGTTCAAGCTACTCGCATTGCACGATTTAGGCCATTGATTGCATCTTGCGATTCATTTAAAAGTAGTAATTGCAAGGGTTTTACGTGCAGAAACCACGACATGATTTCGAGGTATGCCATAGTGGTGACTCCGGAATTATTTTGGTCACCTGTATTTCTTTAACGGGTACGAAATGCAGGAAACGCGTCAGTTCTTGCATTTCGTTTCCATTGAAATGCGGATTGTGGTGGGCGGAATTTGATCCTACGCGCTCACGATTAGCAGCGCAAGACCGAAGCCACTACATCGCCCCGGTACATGCGATATATCGCAAGCGTCACCACTTAGGTTTCGGCTAAGAAGCTAGTAAGATACGACTCATGGAACGTAATGTTTTGTCAGCATAAAAGGTTCACTGTACGCGTGATCTCAAATTACCGTTGAAATCTGTGACGCCACCTCATATTCCAGGCTGCAGCCGTTACGTTAGCATCGGCTCAAACTGACAATAGCAAAAAGGAAACAAGCAACACATAAATGATGTAATAAAATAGTGACATATGACATTACCTACTTGTGATGATGCTTTTTTTTGTTTCTTGCACTAAAGGAAGCATCAAACTTCATAAACCCAAGAGAGAAACACAAGCAAGAGTTCGCACTTCATGTAAATAATTGTAAATAGAAATTGTGTTTTTTTTTCTCGTCATCTCTATGTCTACTTCAACCCCGCGAACCCGTCGCCGCTATCGTTAGCGGCAGTACATCCTCTACTTGCACAGACCGCGGTGCGTCTCGGACGCCCAAGTAGAGAAGTGGTACGTGAAGAACCTGAACTTTACTACGTTAGTGACTTTTTAACGCTTTATGGAACAGTATAATTGGAAGCGAAAGAAGGCATAATCCCCATTTTAGCCAGGTTATTTATGCGGTAGCCTTACATACTATCGCCATATTTAAATATATGTATATATAATGCCAATTTTCACTTCGCTACATAGCCTCAATCTTGCTCACCGGCACGAAATATACGATGGGCAGCCGGGACTATGTGCGGGGATGCTCAGGGCAATGAGAGACGGTGCATTCCTGGGCCTTAAACGCATTACACAGTAGAACTATCCTCCATCGACGTCTCTCGCGCCCAGTCTCACATCCTCCAAGACCCCTTGTAGAATACATGGCACATTGCCCCCAACCTCTTTTTTTTTGCGAAATTCACTCGGAAGAGATTACGCAAAATGTTCATTCTGGGTATGAAGTACGGTGCATCATCATCATCATCAGCATCAGCCTATATTTATGTCCCCTGCAGGACGAAGGCCTCTCCCGGTGATCACCAATGACCCCTGTGTTGTGCTAGCTAATTCCAACTTGCGCCTCCAAATTTCCTAATTTCATCACACCACCTAGTTTACTGCCGTCCTCGACTGCGCTTACGGTGCATGTGTATGGTGCATATGTAACTGTAAAGAAGTGTGTTACTTCTTTTCTTCTCATCAGCATTCGAGAAATTGGACACTCAATTGATATGGACCTGTGTATCATCCCGGACGACTAAAAGCAACCTTGAGGTATGTTTCGAAATGACTGAGATTGCGTGAAAATATCGGAGGTGGCAGCAACATGGCTAAGTTTTACGTAGTTCCATCTTCATTTCTACGTTTAAGCATTGAAATGCAGTTTTTACCACAGCAAACATTAGGAGATGTTGGAGATATTTTTTCACGAACGTGGAGACGCAGCTTTTTTTGAAGTCCACAAAATAACCGTATACATTAAAAACCAACTTGAAGAGTGATTATATCCCATAGTTGAGTTCGGATCTCAAGAAGATATTAAGTACAATGCTTATTTGTATAAACCTGTTGTCTACAAAATTTCTATTTCCGGACGTATCTAAAACTTACCAAGATGAAAAAATTTGTCGCCTTAAAAGGAGGAGAGAACAGCATGCAATGATATTAAATATGAAAGTATTGTTTACTGCGCTCGCTCGCCTGGGTTATATTAAAGGGTAAATACCTTCTGTGGCACTTTTATTTGAGCGAGTAATCAAATTATTACAACTGAGTCGCTCCTTCATTTTTGGGCCACATTCCTGACGAATCTAACTGTGGAGTCTAGGCTGTGGGAGTTCCGGCGCGAAGCCGTGTGCTGAACTCAGAGTGGCAAACTTTGCCGTAGTAGCTTTTTGTCCATCAAAGAACTCAGGCCAGCTGCCGCGTTCTTTTTTTCTTCTTTCCAAGTGGTCGTCTGTTTTCTTTCTGAACTTTTACTTTGCCAGCTCTGGGCTAATGTAAATGCCCGGCCCTGTGTCACGAATGTCGGGGCTGCTGTTTCGAAAGACAGACCGAAAACGTGGCAGCTGTCGCCGAGCACAACACACGTTCGTAAGTGAAAGAAATAATAATAAAAAAATACTAATAATAAATAGTTTGGGGCTTCGTCTAACTTTTGTACCGAAAACTCGGCCTAAAGGAACTACCGCGATACAAACACAAAATAACCATTATCCGTTCATAAATATACCCAACATTATAGGGAATAGAAGAAAGAGAAAGATTTTTAAAAATGGAAGACGCAATGACGCTAAGAACTTATATGGATGTAGCTTTTCATTGATGCCCAGTTTGTTAGTATGTTTAGTTCAGTACTACAATAAAGGTTGCCGATGTTATCATAACTACACAGTATTTCTGCTTTTGCCCTCCCCCATTACGTAATGTCGCGAAAGGGGCCCCTAAGGGTTAATAAGTAATGATGACAACGCTACAGATATATTATCGGGTTTTACGTGCTAAAACCACGATCCTCATTATGAGGCACGCTTTAGTGGGGGACTGTGGATTAATTTGAACCACCCGGGGTTCTTTAACGTGCATCTTAATCCAAGTAAACCGGTGTTCCTTTCCATTTCGCCTCCATCGAAATGCGACTGATGTGGCCGGGATTCGATCCCACGGCCTCGTGGTTAGCAGTCCAACACCATAGCCACTAAGTGATCACGGCGGGTAGAACCATACAGTAGAACAATACTAAAGTAGCAAGCGGCAATGGCAAGAAGGAAGCCCCTAGTCTTACAGTTGATGCAGGAAACCGAGGATGACTGTCCTCTGCCTATCCTAATATGAATATTTGCGATAATTTAGAAAGAGCAAAAAATTAACTTTCAGTTTTATATTACGAAAACAAGTCTAGGGCTGTAGGAGATGCGGCTGTTAGGAGGAAGTGATTGAATTCTCAAGAGTATTTCGATCATCCAAAGTTATCCGAAGTGCACCCCAAACAGGGCACGCGTGGGTCGGTGCAATCAGCCGCCCTCGGAAAGTCGAGCTCTGCAGCCGAACGCCGTGGCGCATGCTCCAACGGCGAGTTATAAATAACTGCCATGTTGGGTATTAATAATTGCAAACTGTTCTTGGGGCTGCCATGCATGACTCAAAAAAGCAATGTGCTTAGCAACAGTTGCGCGGCACACTACATGGAAGCGTTAATATGGATACCTTTGATTTTTCGTGATAAACAGAAAAAAATGCCGTTTGATTTATCGTCATTAACCTATAGACAAAGAAGTTTGTCTTTTGCTTTTTTTATGTTTGATAGTGATTTTTGACACAGCAGTAAACAAAATATAAATAATTTGCCGGTACAACGTTCCGTTTTGCGTCCGTGAAAAAATATTACCCGTGCAAGATCAAAAGTATTCATTTATTGACTAATCAGTCCAACATCAGCCTATCAGGCGTGTTATTACAACTGTCATGACGGCAATATAAACAACCAAATAATATCAGCTGCAGCTGCAAAAGGAAAAAAGTTCAAGCTACCCGATCTCACGATTAATGTCGGAGTTAACGCGATTTCCGTGGAAATTTCAATGGAACGACGCACTGTACTGCCACTGCCGAAACGCGACATGGATGAGGCGTGTTTGAAGCACGACTCCTCTCTCGAGCAACCATCCGGACACACAGCGCCATCTATCGACGCTCACGTGAGGTCTGCTCATCACGCGTGTCTGAATATGCCATGTGTCCCACGTAAATTGGGCCGAAATTTAAAAATATGCATGTAGCGACGTAGCTGCGCAGAACCACGGTGGTGTTCTTTGCCGTCGCTTGGAGCAAGTCAGGTTATGTTTTGTGTTTGGCCAAGTTACATGCTTACATAATAATAATAATAATAATAATAATAATAATAATAATAATAATAATAATAATAATAATAATAATAATAATAATAACCATTCAGCTGTTCTAACAATATATTCAGAAGAAAAGTGTCAATGAGAAAATTCTGGATCACCATGAAAATTTTCTGATGCAGATTTCTACAGCTCAATGCGTGCTACATAAAAGTTATTTCGAAGCCTAAAACAAAGCCCGCTAAACAAAAAAAGTACCAGGCGAGTAGTCTTCTAGCATTTTTCATCCATCCCTCTCCTGACTTATTCATCCATGTTTTCTAACTTAATGAACCGTCGCCTACCGAATGTGCTTTGAAAATCTACGTAATTATTCAACAACTTGCAGGTGTCCGCTGGAAAGATGGGCATAAATACGCAAAATTATCAAGCAAATCATGTCAGCGCTGATAGTCATATACGTGCTCAGTCTGTGAACCAATCTTTTGAAGGCGTGGCCCGGCACGGTGCTTGCAAATATTATGTAATGTTTTTTTTTTTTTTGCACGACCAGATAGACCCGCCGTGGTTGCTTAGTTGCTATGGTGTTCGGCTGCTAAGCACGAGGTCGCGGGATCGAATCCCGGCTACGGCGGCCGCATTTCGATGGGGGCGAAATGCGAAAACACCCGTGTACATTGATTTAGGTGCACGTTAAAGAGACCCAGGTGGTCCAAATTTCCGGAGTCCCCCATTACGGCGTGCCTCATAATGTGATCGTGGTTTTGGCACATTAAACCCCATTTCAGTCCACGTGAACAGACTTATGTGCGGTTGCAGCTTTAGCGTGTAAACCACACCGCGCATCCTGTGGCACAGATAAAATGTTCCAGTTTCATAACGTCGCAAGGATTGCAAGCAGCCTAGTATGACGTGCTTAGTGCCCACTATCTGTACCGTATGAATTACATTATGCAGCACGAACAGCTAACTGGGCGACATTGAATAATACCGTAACGCTCAGATAGATTTTTCCTGTGTGAAGTAGAGCATTGCACGGGCCCAGGCTGGCCCGAAAGGCCGGGCCGAGCCGTCCGAAGCGTTTGTCGGTGGGCTCAGGCCGGGCCCGGGCTTAAGGTCGTGGGCCCGGGCCGGGCTCGGGCTTGAGTTCGCAGGCCCGGGCCGGACTCGGGCTTGAAGCCACGGGCCCGGGCCAGACTCGGGCTCGCTCATTGAAGGGCCTAAGTAGGCCTTCGAGCACATGCGACCGTTATGCATTGCATGCTTCAATGCATTCTGTGCCAAGCATAAGTGACACGTGCAATATGACTGTCATCATCATCATCAGCCTATATTTATGTCCACTGCTGGACGAAAGCCTCTCCCTGTGATCTCCAATTAACCCTGTTTTGCTCTAGCTCATTCCAATTTGCGCCTGCGAATTTCCTAACTTTATCACCCCACCTAGTTTTCTGCCTTCCTGGACTGCGATTCCCTTCTCTTGGTATCCATTCTGTAGCTCTAATGGTCGATCAGTTATCCATCCTACGCATTAAATGCCCTGCCCAGCTCCATTTTTTCCGCCTACTGTCAACTAGAATATCGGTTATCCTCGTTTGTTCTCAGATCGACACCGCTCTCTTAACTGTATATATTATCGGATGATTATATCTTATCAAATAAAATAGTAAAACTGATGAAGTTCTCATTTTTAACAGCGGAGGTGTTTCAGCCGGGCCTAATGTGTCCGCTGAATCCAAAAATGTGGGCCGATCCTGGCAGCAGTGCAGAAAGGGTCCGAGCGCAATGGCACATACACCTCTGAACTAGTGAAGTCTAGCTAAGAATGGCGGGGACTAATTGCCTATCGATAGGCAATTGATAGCCAATCAATAGCTAGTCGATAATCGATCAATAATCAATAAATTTCCGAAATGCTGGGGATAACTTTAGCCTAGCCCAAATACGTGGCCAATACCTTACGATAGCCAATGGACAGCCAATCAATAGCTAATCGATAACGAACCTATATTAAATAAATTACGCGAAATGCTGGGGATGACTTGGTAGTGCTTAACCTAGCCCAAAAGCCAGGACTAGCTAGGTACCCATCATCTCCGCTGTCTCTTTAGCATTGTGCCGCTAGTGCAAGCTACGCTAATTTTTTTTCTTTTCCGCAAAAGCGAACATTGTTACCGCGTAAAGAAAAATAAATTACACAGCGAACCACTCCTCAAACCATTTCCCTGTTACCGCTTTTGCGATCGCACTATTACCAGTTTCGATACTAGGGCATTATTAGCGCTAAGGCCAGTTACTTTTGTGCTTGAATGCATAAAACAGCGTTTTTCTCAAAAAGTTAACTGGAACGCCCATGCATTTCGTCGAACACCTTGAAAATTTATATCTCGAAACTGGTTCAGTCCTGAGAAATCGTTCCAAGTGGACACGCCTTGCGAACACAGTGGCTATAATTCGTAGATTGAAAGATGTGCCGTAAAATAATTAATTAAAAAGTTAATTCGCGTAATTATGTTAAATATTCAATTAGGCGTTTTGACCATCCATTAGGCTATCCATGTCAGAATTAGCTTGGAACTACATAAAACAATTAGCCTCCAAGAACAAGAATTAGCCTCCGAACACAAGAAATCTTGAGGTATGGTCAATTGCATACCTCAGAACACTCTATAAGCATCAGTCGTTAATACATTACCTACCATTCACTTTGAACAGATACAAAAATGGCGGTATTTTCAGTAAGAAAGAACTCAGCTCACACTTTGGTTGCATGTAATGCATCTGATGTGATTATTATTCTGCCTTTGTGTATGGTTCTGACTATATAATGTAAATCTTGTTGCGTTTTCTTAGCAAATGTTGATCTTGTAAAATTCAGTCTCATTCTATGTTGTATAGCTGGTGTTGCGTTGTTTATAGCTAGTATTTTTATTGTAGGGTTGTTTAAAATGCATTCTGTTAATTTTTTTTTCAATTCTGTTAACTCGCCGTGACGCAAATATTCTTTGTCTTTCCGTTCCTAGCTATTTCGTCTATGAGGAATTCCAGTGATAGATGGAAATATATGTGAACTATTGTGCATGTGTGCACACTGTTTGCTGTACTATTGCCTTGCCTGGTCTTTTGGGTCATGTCAAGCTACATATGTAGCTTTTAGTCCAAAATGACCTTCCAGCATGTAAACTGGACAATAAATTGATTTGATTTGATCGATTTCGTCGGACGATTTGAAACTTACTACCTCGAAACTAGTTTAGTCCTGAGAATTCGTTCCAAGGGGATACGCCTTGCGAACTCGGCGGCTATATTTCGTAGATTGAAAGATGTGCCATAATATATAATTAAAATGTTAATTAGCGTAATTACGTTAATTCTTCAATTAGGCGTTTTGATTCCTCGGGGAAGTAATGGCCGCCTCATCGAGTATATTAGATCAAGGATTATAATTGTGCTATCTGCCACAGGCAATCTTTAAAAATATGGTTCAGCTAAAATGAAACGCCCTGTATATTTGCATGCGAAATGATATCATAGAACCATATCGTACAAATCAAGGTAAGTGCATGCGCACCACCAGAAAAATAGTAGCACAGGCAATGGGCCGGATTACTGATGTTCCCTTGGGAGAAACAAAGATTTCGGCCTTTTATTGCTTATATACTGCAGCTTATTAAACGTCCAGAAGGTGAGGCTGACAGATACGGTACAATCTATAAGTAAAAAAAAAAGAATTTTTTTCTTAGAGGCCGGGCCTGGTCATGCACACGCGGGCCCTAGCTAAGCTTAGTAATGAAAGCCCGGGCCCGGACTGGTCTCGGTCATGTACTCCCGGGCCCGGGCCGGGCTCAGGCTTTGTATTAAGG
Source organism: Dermacentor silvarum (assembly GCF_013339745.2). Lineage (NCBI taxonomy): Eukaryota > Metazoa > Arthropoda > Arachnida > Ixodida > Ixodidae > Dermacentor > Dermacentor silvarum. Next base: position 1,245,506 of record NC_051158.1, read on the forward strand.
GCCCGGGCTGGGCTCGGGCCTCGTAAAGCGGGCACGGGCCGGGCTCGGGCTGAAAAATCAGGCCCGTGCAGTGCTCTAGTGTGAAGTACATGAGTAAAGTGTGTGCCTATTGTTCAAAGACAAATATCAACTGTGTTTAACAACCGATGGTTGAAATGCCCTATAGGGACACCACTTGCGGTAAATGGAGGAAGGCCTGCCCTACTACGTCAAATTTCATCACTCATGACCAGCGAAAATCTACATTCTCCTCCTCCAGTACAACTGCCTCCTGTGGGCCACCTACGTGAGTTATACCGACTAAAGCGAGGTACTAAAACGTCTTGTAAATTGAAAACATAATTGTGCAAAGAGTAGAGCAGTTTTCTTCGAACGTCGATGCATTTAATACGATATTAAGGCTTAGCGTTGTGCTGAAGTTTCTCACACGAAGTTAAAGCAATACGCGGGGGAAATATGTTGGCGTAACACAGCGCACGAGGCAACTGCGGCTGCAGTAACGGCCTCGTTGCAGCTATTAGAGATCTCACAATGTTGACGGGATGAGGGGCGTCGCCACCGGCGTTTCAGAATTCGATAGATACTAGAGAATAGAAAGATACCGCATTTCAAGCAACTACAATACGACCCTGTATGTTCAAGAGCACTAAAAGCCAATTAGCTTACTCAAAGCCTCAACAAGCACAATTTTCCTGGCATTAGGCACTAACTTGCAACAAACTTATCAGCTCAAATAGCCCTAAAGTGGTCGGGCGCAGAAGTGCGTGCCTAAGTAACCATGGTTTAAAACGGCACTTCCCATTTTTAGATGACCTATCACAGCCTGTCGGCAATAAGAAAGCACCTGCAATCCATACATAACAGCCGTGATCTATCAGCGAATCACCTGTGCCCGTGCGTACCATCGTTTACCGGCGGAAGCTTGACTGGTGTAAATAAACATCACTGTAATGACGCCGTAAAAAGTCATCACTACGCTAAGATTAGTACCAAGCAATATCTACAATTGCTTCCTGACGGCGGTAGCTGCGACGGCCGTTTATATTTCTGAGTCGACTTGCGCTGACTCTTTTCACAAGTATGGAGGTTCGCACCTGTTCTATCATGCATTCACGCGTGTTGTTGGCCACAGCGCTTGTTTTTGCAGCGGCGGGGACCGTAGACATGCCGTAGACATGAATTAACCGTAGACATGCGCCAACGTCTAAACTTCATTTGGGGGGACACTAGATACCATGCCAATAACGTGTGCACCCGCTTAAGTTGTGTCCACAATAACGTGTGCACACAACTTAAGCGCAACAAGACGCGAACCGCCTTTTAGCGAAATTAGTTCCGCAGTAGGCTTGCATACTACTGGCTTAACCAAAGAAACGTTTATGTAATTTTTTACAAGTGATATCATACAGATTCAATAAAGCTCACCAGAAGGAACTATAGGATTCACAGATGGGACTTTTTTCGTGGGTATATTCACCATTGTCCAGGGCCCCAAGTATACTTGGGGCCCTGGATAATGGTGAATTGTTGAGCACTAAACACATTCCTTTGAGGAAAGGCACGATAGGAGTACCCATCACCAACCTTTCTTGCATCACTATGATAGTATGTACAAAACAATTATGTAAGTAGAAGTTCCAGGCATGAACAAAGCTCACCTCACTGAAAAAATTCAACTACTTACAAACATTAGACAGCAGTACACAATGATATCAAAGATGAATGTACGGTTTAATGCAAGCGCACCGCATAAAAACTAGTAATTGCTACTGCAAAGTGCACGTTTTATTTTTTGAGGATTACAATTAGAACGTCATCAAAAGTAAAAGCTGTGTCTGCTTAGCGCCGGCATACTATAACAGAGTAAAGCCGCCGTGCTGCGTTTTGAATTGGTTAAGCAATCAAACTAATGTAACTGCCTCTTTTTCAATATTAGGAACATATTCTTGACGAATCAGACTCCGGGTTCTTAACCCCCCCAATTCTCGGCGTGAACCCATGTGCCGAGTCAGAGTGGTATGCAGTACCATTGTCGCCTTTTTTCTAGCAAAGAACACTCACCAGCTGCTGAGACACTTTTTTTTTCCAAGTGATGTTCTGTTTTCTTTTTGCTCTTGCACTTTGCCTTCCCTCTGGGCTAATGGAAATCCCCTGCCCTGTGTCACAAAAGTCAACACAGCAGTTACGAAAGAGAGCCCGCAAGCATGGCAGCTGTCACGACAAACCAAGCACAACACACGTTCGTAAGCCAAGGAAATAAAAATATTATGAACAGAGGTTGTGGGGCTACGTCTAACTTTTGTACGCAGAGAACGTTAAGAAAATCCGGCCTTAAGAAAATCCCCTAAAGCAAATATTGGGAAGCTGCCATTCCAGCACATACAGATTTACACATACTGTGAATAAACAAAGATAAAGAAAAGGAAATTGCTTGGGCTCCTCGGACACTCAGGAAAGTTTAACGTTGGGCTAGTTGTCACAGGATTTAGAAATTGATTGTGAAACAAGAATGTGAAACACATGCAAACGCTTCTGTGTGTGTCTCACTTTCTGGTACCGTTTCCTTACGCCTGTTGAAATTACCGCTTCGTAAATTGTTCTAGCTCTAGCCGGCTGCGACTGGTCGGCACCACGCAGCACGCAAGGGAACGGCTGCCCTGCTGGGCGGAAGGAACCGCGCACCTGCAGCGAACAGGCGTCTCCAACGCTGGCGTGATGAGGCACGCCGCTATTGCAGTTGCAGGCGTCGCACTTTGATATTGCACTGCATGAGACAGACGGGAAGCACTGGCACTACACAGCGCGCAGTGAAACGTTAGATACCCTCAGCTTGGCGTTTCCTGATCACACCAGATCCTGCACACAGCTATATTCGCACTTGAAACACTAGGAAGCGGGAGCGGAGCACTCATGCCAGCAGAAAAACGCAAACCCGTGCCTTTTCTCCTCCACCGTATGCAAGTTATGCACAATGCTCGGTCCTCCCTTTTCGTAATAAAAGAATTCATTCATTCTCTTCCACCGAGGCGATTGAGCGTATAGCGTTGACGGTGCACCGCCATCGCCTCGTCGCTTTTTCAACCAAATGCACCCCGCGTGTTTTGAGATTGTGTAACCGATTGCACGCGAACCATGTAACACTGACAGCGGGCAAAGTGACAACGGCGGCCGCACCACTGATGGCTTGATTGCATTCCTAGCGTTCGTATATTTTGTGTCGCAGTTAAAGAATGAAAGGACGCAATGATATTTACAATAACGTAAGCGTTTCCTTCTCTTCAATGCAGACAAGTTTGTTTGGCGCACGCGGTAACTACCGCGAACGGAACAATCTCGACGTTTGGCGCGGTCTCAAGAGGCTTCCGGTACAGTGGCTTAATTTAAATTATCGCCGATCTCTGCCGATAATTTATTACGCTGGAACAAAAAGCGTGTTTTTATGTTGTTTTTGTGAACTTTGGAAAGGTTCTTTGGAAGTTTCTAAACATTTTTTTCTTAAACAAGAGCGCCTCATACCTAAAGGGTAATACCTAAATTTTTCGTGAAAATTATGGGAATTTTACTTGCAAGAGTTTCAATATATACAGAGCAAAAGTGTTGAATATTTGCGGGCTTTTGTTTTAATGCGCTCCTGCTACTCGCCATTGCTGTCGTTGCCTTGATCGTCCATCATGGCTATCCTTGTAATATTTCCGTCCGTTTCCTCCTTCCCCACACTGTTGACCGATCCTGAGGTGTCAAACTTGCTCTAGACAGTCGGTGCGGAAAGCAGGCATATGCTTGTAGGAGGAAGCAAGAGAAAGGCAGAAGGCAGGGAGGTTAACCAGGATAACGTCCGGTTGGCTACCCTACACCGGGGGAATGGGAAAATGAACACAAAGATGACAGGGAGAGAGAGGAGGAAAGGAAAGACGGAAAATGAGCGGTTAGTTCGCTGACGCGTGTGTTAGTGCACTAATAGTCACAGACGTTGACACAAGCCCGTCGTCCTCAAGAAGCACAAAAGTGCCTTCACCGCTTTATGGGCCGACGAGCGATGGGGGCGGTGTTCCAGCAGCACCTGCACAGAAAGCGTCCGATTGTCCAGTTTTTTTTAGCGCGTTAGCAAGTTCTTGTCTTTCTTGGGCATATCGTGGGCAGTGGCACAGCAGGTGGTCAATAGTTTCGTTGGTGCCGCAGACGTCGCATGCTGCACTGTCGGTCACTCCAATTAATGTAGAGTATGCCTTTGTGAAGGCAACTCCTAACCAAAGGCGACAGAGAAGCGAAGCTTCACGTCGAGGAAGTCCGAATGGAGGTCGGAGTTGCAGTGAGGGGTTTAATTGATGTAGTCGTGTAAGTCGTAAATTTGGCGAGTTCCACTCGGTCAGTGAGAGACTGCGTGCCAGGTGTCGAAGCTGCGTTGCGGCGTCTGTCCTCGAAAGTGGAATTGGAACGCTGAGCTCTTCTTGGTGTGATGTGCGAGCAGCGTGTCTGCGGAATCATTGCCACTGATTCCACAATGACCAGGTACCCATTGAAATACAACCTCGTGGCCTTTTTGTTGGACGTGATGGTGAAGTTTCACGGTTTCGTATGTCAACTGTTTATGACAACCGCGTCGGAGAACTGATTGCATGCACTGTAATGCCGGTTTTGAGTCTGAAAACACAGCCCATTTTGTAGGTCTTTCAGAATCAATCAATTCTAGTGCACGACGCAGAGCCGTTAGTTCTGCCGCCGTTGAGGTCGTGACATGCGATGTCTTGAACCGCAGTCTTATTCCTCGCGTTGGTATAACCACCGCACCACCAGAACTGGACGACGTAGTCGATCCATCGGTATAGACGTGCAAGTGGTTGCTGTACTTTTCATGCAAGAGGAGTAAGCTCAGTTGCTTTAAAGCAGGGGCCGGTGCATCTGATTTCTTCTGTAGTCCTGGAATTGTTATATGTACTTGTGGACGGCTCAAACACCACGGAGGAAGCACTGGCTTGGCCACAGGTGCATACCCTGAAGTAAACAACTCACGATGTGCGCTCACAGTAGCGCTAAATGTCGAGCAGGGCCTTTCAGCAGTGAGGCTTGCCAGGTGGTGGGAAGGGGTCCTAGCATAGTGTCTGAGATGCGTACGCATTGTCTCAACGGTAATGTGCGTCGTGATTGGGTAATCTTGGGCAATGGCAATGGTTTCAGCCGTTGACGCACTGCGTGGTAGGCCAAGACATATCTTAAGGGCTTGGGCTTGAATGCTTTGAATTGTACGGAGGTTAGTCGTGCAGGTGTTGGATATTACAGGCAGGCTGTACCGCAGGATTCTAACGAACAACACCATGTACAGCTGTAACATACCGTGTATGGATACTCCCCAACTTTTTCCTGCAAGGAACCTGAACAGGTGACAGATAGCAGACAGCCGCTTTTTCACGTAATTCACATGCGGAGTCCAAGACAGGTCTCTGTCAATTACGATTCCCAGGAACCTGTGACTTCTACTGTATGGTATAAGTTGTCTGTTAATTGATATTCCGTAAGCAGACATTGGCTTCCTGGTGAATGCCACCATTGCGCACTTTCCACATGAAATTTCAAGTCCTTGTTGACGAAGGTAGCAAGATGTCATTGTGGCTGCCTTCTGAAGGTGAGCGCGAAGCTGAAGTCGTGTTACACCTGATGCCCAAATGCAGATGTCGTCCGCATAGATGGAAAGTCGTACGGTACTTGGCAGGTTGTCAACTAATCCAATGAGGGTTAGATTGAAAAGCGTCGGGCTAAGCACTCCGCCTTGAGGCACTCCTCGACTACCGTAATGCTCGGATGTCGGGCCATTCTCAGTGTGCACGTAGAATGATCTTCTCTGTAAGTAGCTGCACACCCACATATATATCTTACCACCAAGTCCTACTGCTTCTAACGCGCCGAGAATGGCTTCATGGGTGACATTATCATAAGCCCCTTTAACGTCTAGAAACAGAGCAGCAGATAGTCGTTTACAGGCCTTCTGGTGTTGCGCAAATGTTACCAAGTCAACAACGTTGGCTGTTGATGAACGGCCATGCCTGAATCCGGTCATAGCGTCTGGGTAGATTTCATACTACTCTAAGTACCATTCCAGACGTGTTAAAATCATTGTTTCCATTGTTTGTCCAACGCAACTTGCAAGTGCGATAGGACGGTATGAGGAAATGTCCAAAGGCGACTTGCCAGCTTTGAGAAGTGGAATGAGCCGACTTGACTTCCATTCCTGCGGAACCGTACCCATCTGCCAGGAGTCGTTGTATAGGAGCAAGAGTGCCTTCCGAGCTTGGTCTCCTAGGTTACACAGGGCACGGTACGTAATGCCGTCAGGTCCTGGCGCGGAAGAACGCCTGCACAAAGCCAGCGCAGCTTCTAGTTCTTCCATTGAAAACGGGCACTCCATGCGAGGATCGCGTGAGAACAGTGGGTGGTCGAGCGTCCCCGTTCCCGTTCCATCGGAATTTGCCTCGCCAGCAATCTTTCTGCAGAAAGATTCAGCGACGTGAATCTCCCTACATTGCAGATGTAGTGCCAGAGATATAAACGGGTGGCGCTGACCAAAGGTTGTGCGAAGGCCGCGAAGAGTCCTCCATATAAGCGATAAAGGTTTTCGCGGATCCAGGGACTCGCAAAAGGATACCCATTGTAGGGAAGCCAGCTTGTTCATATGACGCTGTATTTTCTTTTGTGTTCGTCTAGCCAATCTCAAGTCATGAGTGGACTTCGTGCGTCTATATCTTCGTTCCGCACGACGGCGAATTGCTCGAAGTTTCTCGAGTTCGATGTCGAAATTGGTGCGGGCAGAACTCTTCAAAGGCGAATGCGTGGTTGTTTGTATGGCATCCTTTATCGCGCCCTCTAGGTTGCAGGAGGTACCGTCACGACAGCAGTCTTCCATGATTATTTTGTATTTGGGCCAATCGGTGAACTGGACGGCTCTGGGGGACCTGGAGCTAGTCAGACCTTCAATCTTCAAATAAGTTGGGATGTGGTCGCTACCTCGCGTTTCTAAATCCGAAAACCAGTGCACTCTTCTCGAAAACGAACGTGAAACGAAGATAAGGTCCAAGCAGCTACTATACGCTGATCCACGCAGATAAGTGGGGCTTCCATCATTTGACAGACCAAGTTCGCGTTCAGAGGCAAAGGACACCAAAGTTCTGCCTCTAGAGTTCACTTTGGAGCTTCCCCATAGGTAATGGTGGGCATTAACGTCGCCAGTGATCAGCCACGGTTGTGGAGTCGATGTCAAAATTCCCTGTAAGCGCTCACAATCCAGGCGACTTGTTGGAGATAAGTAGGCACCAAGAATTGTAAAAGTGAGCTTTTTCTTCTTCACTGTCAAGCAAACATATTGATTCACTTCGTCAGGAGGCACTGGGTGATGCACATAAGTCATGTCACGTCGTATAAACACAATCTTGCTGCACTCTCCGTGGGTAGAGGACATAAAGCACTCATACCCGCACAGTCTGATGGGAGCTGACAAGTTTGGCTCGCATATCACGATAATGGGGAATTGGTGCGTAAAGACAAACTGCCTAAAGTCGGCCATGCGTGACTTAAGCCCTGTTGCGTTCCACTGAAAGACAGATGCATTCTTGACCTCCTCTTGAAACGACGCCATTTCTCGGGCTGTGGTTTTACCCTAGAGCCGCAAGTACTGGACTCAAGGTGTCCAGCACCTGCAGTGCGCTCTGCGCCGACGGCGTTTTCATGCTGCTCAGTAGAATACGCATGGCGTCCATAAGTGACTTCAACATCGCTATGACTTGGCGATCCTCAGTTGTCGTCGCATCAGCGGTTTGTGAGGTCATCGAGGGCTGCGCGATTTGATGTGACTTCGAGGCAGGTTGTGCTCGTGGAAGTGTAGGCCACTCTTCAGGAGGAGCGAGTGTTGCCCCTTTCTTCGTTGTCGCAGTGTCCGTCTTTGTGGAAGTCGGCGTTGGTATGTTAAAGTGTCCTAACTGCCATGGTAGCCGTGAGGCCTCATCCAAGGATTGCCCGCGGGTGAGGAACGAGCGAGCGGTACTCAAACGTATGGTACGGGACCATTCTACACACAGAGAGGCTGCCGCTACTCTCAGGCGGCGACGACGACATCGCCATCGAAGAGCATCACGAAGAGTTGCATCTACCGATAGAGATACACCATCTTCCGGCAAAGCGGCTACATATGCTTGTAAACAGTGAAAGGGGGTATATACCTAGTGACAACTTTTTGTGGCAGTGCAGCAGGAGCTACCGAGCGGAAGCGCTCACAATTTGACCTTTGTGCAGTCGCGTGCAATATGAGCTGTAACATGTTACCCGTGGTTGAAGGGGTCCCAAGGCAGCACGTCGCTTTGATATTCGAAATGTTGGTGAACTAATGACTGTTCCGATTACCAGTATTTATGAAACTAACTTTTCGTATGTTGGCACATTGGTGTATTCTTGGGGCGCCGTCAACAACGGCACCGTGTCGAAGCTCATATTGCACTCAACTGCACGTACGTCACGCCATCATGATCACGTAAATCCATGATATGGCGATACTTTGCCATTGTGTGCCTACCGAATACTTGGAAAAGTAGGCATAAGAAAGCTAGAAAAGCTTGCTTTATTAAAGACATTGTGCCCTTCATGAAGCCTACTTGTTTATATAGGCATATTTAGGTATCTTTTATTTCATCACTACGAACTTCCGTAGAAAACGTGGTGGCATTCGGGACATATATAAGGGTAGTAATGATGGTAGTGCTTGGAGGTGTCTTGCAGTCTAGTCAGTGGTGCTAGCTCTAGAAGAATGTGCCAAAGTGATGCTCAGTGACGGTGTGCGGACGGACGGAGCAATTGTTTGCTTCACGTATATGTATTTGCGTGTAGGGTTTTTCAAGTTGTGGTGACTGGGGCTCTTATTGTTATTGGTTCATCAATAAACTTCCTTTTGTAGGACGTTAAGGGATTCCCTAGGGAAATGGGGAATTTTGTCCAACTCAACGTAAAACTTGCAATAAAAAGCAGGCACTGCTGTGGCGGCGCGACAACGACCATACGGAGAACTGCTGCCTCGAAGGTGCGTTTCATTATGAGTAAGAATTCTAGGGCTACTTCTCTCGGAAATCTGTCTGTCCTTCTGTAACGCGTTACACAATGCCCTCCATAGATATATATCGGGTCCCATGGGCTATATATAGTAACACTGTAGGACAGCGTATGACTACTGAAATGTTTAATTATGACTATAAAACATCCACAGTAACAGTTGGCATAGGAAGAAAGTAGGCTACTACAATAGCTACAACAGGTAACCCTACCTTTTTTCTACTCCAGTGTTTGCGTGAGCGAGAGCATGTTCTTTCGTTTGTCGTTGTTCCCTATATGTTACATTAAAGAATGTCGTTGCTTTATTGTACTCCAACTGTAGTGGCAATTCTTGTTTGTTCTTGTATATTTTCGTTTTTTCGCTGCACGATTTTTATCGCATCTTGCCAGGCTGGTCAGTAATAATTCGCAAGACTGGATGATTATTTTTTTTAATGTGTGCAGCTTGCACTAGTGCATGGTGCAATGCAGGATTAAACAGCGGAGCTGGTGACCGACCAAGCTTCTTCAAGGTTTTACTAGGCTTGTCTAAGTTTTTCAAGGAAATGCTAAGTGCTACTAAGCATGGTATGCCGAATCGGCTCGCCTCCGACGCGCAGATTCTCGATTGGCCGCGCAACGTCCTTCAAGATGAGCGGTTTCTTCTTCGGGAGTCTTGTACTTCTTCGACAGTCCCATGTTACATTTACAATGTGCGAAGTCTACGAGAGCTGTATGTGTCGCCGTTGTGGCGACATGATCTTTATAATGAGTTTGACGTCATCGTGAAGCTTCACAAGGTGTTGTCATGACTACGCAAAGCAAGAATTGCAGCGCGAAGCAATAACATGGCTCGGCGAAGCTGGGTAAGTGATTGCTATAGACGACCGCATTGATTGAGTGGGTCTACTGGAACGCGGTGTCGGCATTGCAACGCGGTGTCGGTGTTGCAAGAGGCGCTATGCAGCGCGCAGTGGAGGAGCGTTGCCGGAGCTAGGAGAAGCGAGGCACAGCTGTGGCAGGTAGTTGATAGGCAACGCGCAGTGACGTCTTCGCTAGGCAAGTTTGGGGAGCGCTACGCCGGGAACCGAAAAACTTGAACAGCTCCACTGTTAAAACGCTGTCTCTAACGAGAGTTGATTCATTGCACAAAGGATAAGCATAGAATTAGGGGATGCCAAAACTAGTGCTAGCGTCTCATGGTTTTATGCTTGTCGTGCTTAATAATTCGAGTGTACGGCGACTTTGTCTTCTTTTGGGCGGATTGCTACCTGGGCACCGGCGGATGCACATCGCGTCGCATCTGGCTCTGCTAATCCACCCTCGACCACCCGGAATCTTTGACCATCGGCACGAAATCATACAACCATCGTCACCGGCAAGTCACCAACTTTTACTTGACACCAATATTTCCGGGCTCGGCTCTTTTCTCAGCCCGAGACGGCCGTTTGAGATCCCTAAGCGGCGGTCATCGCGTTAAGCCTAAACGCGCCACAGCGACAGTGGCACGGTGGACGGGGACGCCGCGTCGCCATCCGACGCGCACCCGACGCGCCCCGCAACGCGGCTCCCTGGCTAGGGGCTCAAGCCGCGGAAATGGTCGCGAGCAATTCCGACCCGGCAGGCGAACTGGACTGCATGGATGCTGAATACATGGAGCCTGAGCACGACATCGGGCCCTGCGACTATCGCCTCGGCCTGAGCGGGGCAGCCGACGCGTCCAATGATACACTCCATCAGCCCCCGTGCCTCACACTCCAAGGTACCGGGTGGTGGACGCTCGCCGATGCAGGGTTGTCGCCGAGGAGCCCTCGAAGACACCACCCGCCCCATTCGACTCACGCGAACATCGACAAGGACCCGGCCGGCCCCGCCTGCCACGCCTTCTCAAAGAGGACCACAAGGTGGTTCTCCGAATAAGAGGAGGCATATCACTATAACAAGAAGCGGCCTTACCGCTGCGAGCCGCGATACAAACTGCACTCGAAGCCCTGCTACCTCTGGAGGCGCGAATACGAGTACGCAAGGAACAGAACATCGCCCTGGTCACCACCCCGGACCCTGGCCTGGCAGAACAGCTTTGCCACATTCAGACGCTCCTGCGCGGCAGCAAGTCGTATCAAGTCTCTGCGTAAGTGGCTTCCCCGGACAACCTTTGGACAGGGGTAATCACAGGAGCCCTACCTATACCTATTAAGGATGCCCTCATGAACGAAACGGTCACCTACCCCCATGCTATCAACATTATCCAAGCCCGACCCTTCGGAAAGGACGGAGGATGCCTCTACACCTTCAAGGGAAGGCGAGTTCCCAGCTATGTATACATTCAAGGCGTGGAATTTCGATGCAGACCTTTCCGCCCAGTCACCCAAGTGTGCCACTGCTGCCTCCGAACCGGACATCGGCACGGCATCTGCCCATACCCACAAGAACGGCGGTGCGGGAACTGCGGTGTGCTTAACCCAGATGAACACCACGAACGTTGCCTTTCACGCTGTCTAACCTGCGGATCCGATGACCATCCCACCATCGACTTGGGTTGCCCTGCTCGTCAAAGGGGCTCGGGCCGCGAGTGGTGAAAGAGGGGTGCCAGGACCCAAAGGGACACAATACTACTCCACCAAGGCGGGATACCAAGGTATAGACGACAAACCAACAACCTGGCGACATTCCTAAGAATACCTCCAGCCAAGGACCTCAGAGCACCGCCCGATCCAAGGAACCGAAAATGTCATACCACGAAAGAAAGACTAAACAACATGTTCAACCCCGAGTACCTCCTACCGTACGGACACCTGTGACACCACTCAGCAACCACCCACCACTCGCTCCTGCGCAGTGCGGCGCGAAAAGCGAGGTGACGTGTCCAGCACTCCCGCAACGAGAACCCACCCAAGCACCTGGCTCGGCGGCAAGAGGGAGGCCCACGAGTTCATCCGCTTCGGCAATAGGAGGGAGCCTCGATCCAGACCCACAGCTTCAGCAACGGCAGGACCCCCTGGCCGACGCTAGTAAGTCGCCCGTTGAGCAGGCCACTAACACTATGGTGCAACACTATGGTGCACCACACACTTACTCTAATTACAGATCCTACCATACCAACGAGAGTGGGCACCAGTAAGGCAAGGGACACCACGCCAGACCTCACGATGGCAAGCACAAATGTGATAGTGAAAACACACGAGGTCTTGCCGGAAACATTAGGCAGTGATCACCACGTGATCCAAACAATCCTAACGCAAAATTCCAAAATTTTTGGCCCAAAATTCAGACTCTCGTTGACTGGGATAAACTCCGCACGTACATCGCCGTGGAGGATACCACACCGCAAACCTTGGAGTCTTGGACTCAAAAGATACAACACGCGCTCGACAGAGCTGCCAGAAAGATTAAGAACACCAAGAATGCCCCACAAGTAGACCCCGACCTCCTCCATCTGTGGGAGGCTCGTCGAAGCCTCTCCAAACGATGGAAACGCCAGAGCCTAAACCGCAAACTTCGCCTCCGTATCGCTGCAGTCACGGAGGAGGCTGCACAATATGCCACCCAGCTTTCTCAAACAAACTGGGCCAACTTTTGCAGCAGCCTGAAAGGAAAGCTGAGCACAAAACGTACCTGTAACATCCTGAGGGCTGTTCTCGATCCCACTTCCACGAAAACCCACATGAACACTACTACCCATGAGCTCATTTACTTTGAGGAGCGAAAGGGCATGCATATTATGGCGCACACCAAAACTCTATACATTCCGCAGCCCTTACCTACACACCCGAACGCATCCCCTTTAACGCCGCCTGTTCCGGACAAAAACCTGGATGCAGATGTCACACTCCCGGAGGTGAAACAGGCCCTCGCCTATATTACCCGGGACACGGCACAAGGGCCCGATCGGATAACGTACAAAGTCCTTCGAAATTTAGATGACATATCTCTGCAGGAGCTCACAGATCTCTTTAACGAGCACGAAATTTAAGGGCACCCTGCCTGGCGATTGGAAACGCGCCCAGATTAATCTTATTCCCAAACATAGCAAATCCTTACTGCTTCAGAATTTCCGGCCTATCTCGCTAACGAGTTGTGTAGGTTAACTTTTTGAGCACGTGATAGTCCGGCGACTACAACCGCATTTAGAGGCTAAACGTTTCTTCCCCGACACTCAGTTTGGGTTTCGCCCCAACCTCTCGGCGCAGGATATCCTCCTGCATATTAAAGAGACCTTATTCTATCCCAAACGACGGACGGCACGCACAAGAGCTATCCTAGCATTAGACATACAAAAGGCCTTTGACAACGTAGGACACGAACATATCCTCAGGACCCTTGCCACCACAGGATGCGGCCGTAAGATCTGGCATTATGTCAAAGCTTTTTTGGAAAATCGTACCACCGAGATTCGATTAGGTCCACTCACATCCGCCGCTTTCGCCCTCCCAAATAGGGGCATACCTCAGGGAGCAGTCATATCACCACTGTTATTTAACGTAGCCATGGCCCCAATTGCCAGAGAGCTCATAGATATACCTAAATTGCACAACGCGTTCTATGCTGATGATATGACCCTATGGGTGTCAAAAGGCTCCATTGGGGAGGCCCAAGATGTCCTCCAAACAGCTATCAAGGTCATCGAACAGCATATTAGGATAATGGGACTCTTCTGCTCACCAGAAAAGTCCGAATTGCTCGCGATTAAACCCTACACGTGCGACCCAGGCATAGACCTGTTCGTACGCGGTCAACCAATGCCTAAAGTTGATAAAATCAGGATCCTGGGTCTGCACGTCCAATCTAACCTTGACGCACGTTTTACACTGAACCTCCTCGATAAGCAAATAAAGGAAATCTCAGGACTGGTACGCCGGATTACGTCACGCAATCACGGTCTGTTTGAAAAGGACACCATGCAAATGATTGAAGCTTTGATGGTCAGTAACCTCGCCTACCACCTCCCGTATCATCATCTCACTGAAAAACAACTGAATCAGGCTAATAGACTAATCAGGTGGCCGGTTAAGACCGCACTGAGGCTACCGGTGCGCACTAGCACTACCCGCCTTTTGCAGACTGGTCTCTATAATACCGCCCAGGAAATCATAGAGGCACAGAGAAGTAATGAACTCCTGCGCCTCTACCGAACACCCACTGGGCGAAACCTGCTCCGAACTCTGGGCTGCGAGCCAAGCGGCACGATCCCGAATGAAGAGCCGTGGTGCCCCATTCCTGTAAGACTCGCGGCTCATATGCACCTCAAACCGTTGCCACGAAACACGAATGTTCAATGCTACCCGGGCCGACGCAAGGCGTGGGCCGATTACTACGCCCGGCGCTATCAAAATCGCGAAGACGTCCTCTAAGAAACGGCCACGGCTGCTGCCATGACGGAGGACGGACGCATTAACATCTCTGCCTCGGTTAAAACAGCCTACCCCGACGTGGCTGAGGGGGTCGCATTAGCCCTAGCAGTGGCGCATGCGGCCGCGGATTCTAGCATTACAGAAATCTGCACTGATTCCCAAAGTGCATATCGTTATTTCCTTCAAGGCATAGCGCCTAAGACAGTCACACATACTTTACAAAACATCCCTCCACTTCCCCATCCGGTGATCATCACGTGGGTGCCTGGGCATGAGTGTGTCCCCGGGAACGAGCGCGTTAATGCGCAAGTCCGAGGTCTTTCCCTCCGGACTCTGGACGACCACTCATCCAAGCCCACGGAAAAACCAGGAGAGGGGATCTACACCTACCACCAGATTATCACGTATTACAGGAAAGGTAGAAAAGAATTACCTGCCCCTCACCATTCCCTTAGCCCCCTCAGAGTTCAATCTGGCGCCAGATCCAGACCTAGGCACTTATTTCCCCATATCTGGCACAATTATTTTACCCTCGTCTCAATAATCCACAGTGTACCACCTCCCAAGTGCCCCAGCCAGATCTTTTCCACTGTTTGTGGAGCTGCCTCAGCCCATGGCGGTACAACCTATTCCCAACCCTACCTTTTCCACGTGGGAGGCCGCTCTTCGGGCCACTTGCTCGGATGACCAGCTCTGGCTGGTGGACCGGGCCTGCCTAGAGATGTCGGTCAGGGGGCTCCCGGACATATAGGGGCCCAACCACATTTAAATAGATAAAATAAAGTTTTATCGATCCATCCATCCTTGTCTTCCTTTGGCGTGCACTGTGGATGGCGATTCCAGAGATAGTGCAGTTGTTTGTAGGTGGCGCTAATTGTCACTAACTACAACCAAAACGGTAATTTTACCTACTATTTTGTGACACAATTTGTGACTTTCTTCGACGCTCTAGAGCCGCGAAAGGTATGTTGCTTGATCAAGAGGCTAGATCGATTCCCAGATCACACGTACTTCAAATCTGGCTGAAATCGCCAAAGAAGACCATGTCTTCAAATAGAAGCAGCATAGTTGCGCCTCCGTAATGTGGGCGCGACCCACGCCCCATGCTGCTGAAACACCCACTCAGCGAGAAGGCCGAGCATGTGCAGATTTCGCAACTAAGACAATTTTCTATCAACACAGTTAAATGCCCATTACCAACCAGATCTGTGACCACGACGATGTTCGGTATTACATACAGACTGACAAACAGACAGACAGACAGACAGACAGAGACATGAACTTTATTTGGTCCTGAGGAACTACTTGGGGACCCCCTGTGGGAAGTCCGTAGTAGTCGCTGGCCGCGTCCACATAGGGGCAGGAAGACCATGGTCCTCCGCCCTTTCGCAGGCCCTCTGGACAGCCTGGAGTTCTATTCAGAGTACGCTGCTTTTATGGGCATTGTCGCAGTCCGCTTCTTTGTTTAACGGTGCGTTACGTAACGGTATTACATTTCGTATTTTTTATTTGTTGTTTTCAATGTTGGCATCTCGCAACGATGCTTGTTTTAGAGTGATGGACCGAGAGAAAAACTTTAGTAACGGGCTTGTTGATTGCGCCCGGCAATAATTACTCGGCTTTGTGAAAAAAAAATATCTCATGAAAACAATCGTTTCTTCAAATAAATGAAAATGTAATACATTGTCTAATCGGTCTGTCCATGAACGCATGCATTCCCTCTAATGTCCCCTAATTAGCATCTTTGTTATTGCGCGTACCACAAGCCGCTGGTGCATCCCGTTCAATGACAAAGAAATTAACCATTGCATAAGTCATGGTTGCTTCTTTGGTATTATTACTGGCCCTGCGCTCTTCGTTGCACATTACAAGGTGCAACGTGTCGTTATGTACCGCCGTCGAGGCTTTACGAAAAAATGTACGCTTGTGGCTCTTGCGGCTCCATAACGGGCCCCGGTGAGTACATCGGAAGATTTCCGAGTGCGTACGAGTTAAGCACTTTCCTTCTGATTGTGTTTAAGCTGTAATTGCTTTGATATCCTCGAACTAATGAGCAGCGCTAAACATTGGCGACGCGGCACATACAATATAAGCTCTTACTCTTTGTTTTAAGACAGTCATCGATGCTGATTAAGAGAACGGCAGTGAAACCAACTAACCATTTTTCGTTCATTGCAATTAGCTAGGTGGCACTGCAGCACAATTTCAAAATTTATGGATTGCTTAACACGTTCATTAATACGATGAGAGTACTTTGGAGCACCACCTAGGGTCACCCTTGAGATCGGCAAGCTCCATTCAACGTTCAATGTTTCACCTGCTTTCTGCTCTTTCATCTCAACAACCGCTGCGTGACGTACACGATGCTTGGTACACGCTTCGTTAATTGCCCTTTTATTGCAATAATTTAGCCTGCGTATTCGAAGAATGAATGAAATATATTATTCAAGCAGATTGTGCCGCATTAGGTTCAAAATGCACTGATCGTCAATCAATCCAGCTTAATCAGCAAAAATCGACAGCTTATGCTGTCAATTTATTTAGGCGTTTAGCCTATTAGATGTAGTAGCCACCGGCTGTTCCGCGTCGCATGGTATAAAACCTTCTTGATTTTATTGAGAATGACACCAAGTTTCAGCTTTTTACCTAAATGGTTCTCCGGCTGTCAGGTAATACTGTGTCGGCTCTTTCTCAGCTGATGAAGATAAACAATCAATCCAAGTAAGCACAAATGTGACCACAGAAATGATTAGGCCGGCTGTGCACTGAAAGAAGGCACCACCATCGCACTGAGAATACGCGTGCGCAAGAATAAGAAAGAAATTCACGTAGCGAGTGTTTCCCGTGCGCACGGTTTTAACCTCTATTGCCTGAGCATTTGCCGACAGTTGCTATGTGTTCAATCCTCTCATCAGCATCAGCGGGGATAAGTGAAAGCACCCGCAGCCCACCGCTGCTTTCATATAAGACGCAAGAAGCGGTGAGATATTGCGTATGTCGTCTCGACGCACCTACAGCCAACAAGTGTAACAAGGTCGCTTGGGCTGCCTGCATTTATACTCATGTCTAAAGAGTGACAGCAGCACACTGCGAAAGTGATGCAGAGTGACAATGCCCTCGCGTCTGTTTCGAAAAACAAAAGTACATACTGACAGAGTTGACAAGTATCAAGGGAAGACAGTATATAATAAATAGTGAAATAGCGTAATCCGCGGATGTGACGCTATAGATCTTTTTTTTTTCTTTTAGGTTTTCATGTGCTTGTCAGGGTTCTGTGATCAAGACAGCTGTGAGAACTGTGCAGTTCAGAATAGCGTAGGGTTACTAGTTTGTTTCTTCTCTACTTGACATCCGGGGTGAGCAGCGGCTGCTGCTTTATCGTCCCATGTGCAACAGTGCGACAGTCTTAAAAGCACGATAGGAACAAAGCGCTAGGTTTGGAGACAAATATCTACCGTAACATTGACATAGGGGTGAAGAGGGGATTGTAGGAAAGGTCTTAAAGCAATTTAACAGGAACGGTAATCGCAGAGCTCATGCTACTGGCATTGCACGATTTAGGCCATTGATTGCATCTTGAGATTTATTTCAGAGTAGTAATTGCGAGGGTTTTACGTGCAGAAACAACGACATGATTTCGAGGTATGCCATAGTGGGGACTCCAGAATTATTTTGGCCACCTATATTTCTTTAACGGGTACCGAATGCACGAAACGTGTGAGTTCTCGCATTTCGTCTCCATTACAACGTGGACCGTGGCGGGCGGAATTTGATCCTACGCCCTCGGGATTAGCAGCGCAAGACCGAAGCCACTACATCGCCACGGCAGATGCGATATATCGCAAGCATGGCTGTCACCACTTCATTTTCGGCTAAGACGCTAGTAAGATAGGACTCATAGAACGGAATGTTTTGTCTGCATAAAACGTTCACTGGACGCGTGATCTCAAATTACCGTTGAAATCTGTCACGCCACCTCATATTCCCGGCTGCACCCGTTACGTTAGCATCAGCTCAAGCTGGCAATAATAAAAAGGAAACATTCAACACATAAATGATGTAATAAAATAGTAACATGGCATTACCTACTTCTCATGATTCTTTTTGTTGTTGCTTTTTTGTTTTTTGCACTAAAGGAAGCAGCAAACTTCACAAAACCAAGAGAGAAGAAACACAGGCAAAAGTTAAGGCCCCTCAAATATTAGCCATAACACTTTCTTTTTGCGAACTATGTCAAGAATTCGGAAGAGTTTCGCTTGTAAGTGTTATTTACTACACCAAGTGACACGTACGTGTTCAGCACGATGAATAGGGGCATTTAACGAAACTCTGCATGCAGAGTCTTCTTGCTTTCTTTATTACCCGCAACACGGGTCATTTCATTGGTAGTTGTGGGTATTAGTTTTCTGGTAGTCTTTGAAAATCGAAAATAAGAATTGCAGCCACTACTGCTCCAATACAAAACGTCTCACAGTAGTTGTACAGACTCGTATGATAATGCTACAAAACAAACAAAAAACAAACAAACAAAAAAGCACACAAATACAGAATATCACGTATTATCTCCACAATACGTTTAAAAATTGCTGCAACAGAACAACAGAGAACAAGAGGAATGTTGAACAATTTCACCCAGCAAGACTAGCAAAACAGGGCAACACAACACAACTAAACTACTCGCCATGGTGGCCTAATGGCTTTGGCGCAGCGCTGCTAAGCCCCAGGGCGCGGGGCTGCACCCCTGCCGCGGCGGCCGCGCTAAGATAGGAGCGAAATGTAATAACGCCTATGTGCTGTGGATTGGGTGCACGTCAAAGAAGCACAGGTATGATCAAATAAAACCTATTTTGATTCAGTTAGTTTCAATTAAAGCCTATTTATGAGACACGGCGTGTCTCATAGCCATGTATTGGTTTTGGCTTGTACAAACACAGAATTTATTTTTTTATAGTGAAACACCTAGGTGCCCATTCCTGGGGGGAGCAACGGCGTCCCTCGGCGTAACCGCGCGAACGCTCTCGTGCCAATGCTCGCTCGTTCGTTCGTCATCGTCTTCCTCCACAGCTGGCTCCTATGCCACTCATCCTGCCAGCGTTCCCATACTACCCCACTTTCTCCGAAGGTGCTGACGGCACTGGCCCACCACCAGTCGGTGGTGTGATTTCGGCCTCAAATTCTTTGCCTCAATAATTCGCGAAACGAAAACAGGTATACAGCTGCGCTCAAATTTCGCATTAGGAAGTCTCGTAATCTTTGGATATTTTTTCCTAACACTGTTCCCTCAGCACGGCCGCCTGAAGCGCTAGCCATTCAACCATGAGCTACACAGGGGCCTATGTAGGCGGGAAAACGCTTAGAGACATAGATACATATACAGTTAGGCGCCGAAAAGTGCGCGAAGTGCCCTAAGAATACATGGGCAATAAAAATGCGACAGGGTAGGCCATGTGTTCGGTAAGATTACGGATTGGGTGCCAAGAGAGGAAAAGCACAGTGGAAGAGGGCGGAGAATTTGGCGGCTTGATGAATTGAGGAAATCGGCAGGCATAAGAAAGGTGCAGCTGGCGCACGACAGGAATAATTGGATATCGCTGGGAGAGCTTGTCGTCATGTAGTGGATTGAAAGGGCTGATGAAAATGATGATGCTGGTTAATTGTGATAGCATGCCATGTTGTTCCATCTCATGTTATCCAAATCTGTGGATTTGGATATCCAGATCTGTGGGAATGCACATATTGGCAATGTGTCCCGAGTTTCAGTATATAGAAGTACGTC